>NC_064616.1:594924973-595224973 GCF_023898315.1 Schistocerca nitens | reverse complement strand
AGATCCGTACACTATGGCTGCTCAGGTGGAACTGGGTTCGTTCGCGGCGGCGGCGGATTTAAATACCCTCCGCCCGCGGCGCGCTCACTCCGCCGTCCGCGCCCCGCGCCACGGTCGCGCGGTGGAACAGATTGCGACGGCGTCTGAGATGACGTCGGTGTGATGGCTCCGTCCGCCGTGGTCGTCACAACTATACATTTGCTCGATTTACTCTTGATTAACCCAATCGCTGGTTCCCAAGCCTTGCTAAGATTATAGCCACAGTCACGATTTATGAGGTCGTCATTGGTGCGAATTTCGATGGCCTCTCTAACAACGCTGTCCCAGTATCTCGACGTCTGTACCAGAATCCTCGTGCGTTCATACTCCATAGCGTGATTTTCCGACAAACAATGTTCAGCGACCGCCGACTTGCTCGGATACATCAGTCGAGTGTGCCTCTGGTGTTCACGGCATCGATCCTCGACGGTACGCATCGTCTGACCAATATACGACTTGCCACATTGACACGGAATCTGGTACACGCCGGCCTTCCTCAAACCGAGGTCATCTTTGGCGCTCCCCACCAGTGCACGAGTTTTATTCGGAGGACAAAACACCGTTCCGACCCGGTGTTTCTTCAAAATGCGGGCGATCTTTCCCGAGAGTGCGCCTGTATATGGGATAAACGCAGTGCCTACCTCATCCCTCGTGATTTCATCCATATCCACAGGTTGTGCTGTAGTGGTGGGGCGGAGAGCACGTTGAATCTGCCACTCTGAGTACCCATTTTTTCGAAATACAGTTCTCAGATGTTCCACCTGAGCAGCCATAGTGTACGGATCTCCGTGCCGGCACGTTCACAGGAGCTCAGTCCGTCAGTTCACCTGATGATGGCGACATGTATGATCGCCGAAATATTGTGCCCGTTGGACAATGTAGACCGGCAGTACACCCGTGGATATTTTGATTATTGTGAAAGTGGTTCGATCAACCCTCTGCCAGGCACTGAAATGTGATTTGCAAAATGTCCATGTAGATGTAGACGTAGAAACCCGCCTGCAGCCATCGTAATTTAGGTTTTCCTTGGTTTCCCCAAATCGATTAAGGCAAATGCCGGATGGTCCCTTCGAAAGGGCACGGCCGCTTTCTTTCTCCACCTTTCCCTACTCGGAGTTTCTGCTCCGCCTCTAAAGACCTCGTTGTCGACAGGACGTTAAACACTTATCTCCTCCTTTTCTTCTTCCTCAAGGAGAGAAAATACATGTCTATTAACTTCAGTATTGTTCCTTTGGATGTCTTTTTCCCTGAAAGTTTCTTTTATAGGCGAGTCTAATACGGATGTCCCTACCATACGAAACTTAGCCCCCCCAATTCTAAGCTTTCACCTTAAAGGAGATAGGTGGTGTGACGGCTCCAGGTGACGTATCGACCAGCCAGTCACAACACATGGTTCTGGAGCGAGTCAGTACATATACTACAGAATGCTGATTGGAATTATAACCAAAAGAATTAAACAAGTAATCAAGCACGAAACAACTGTGAAGGAGTATACGAATAATTAGCACATTACAAATAAAAGTGCGCAACTAATACTGAGAACTCCTGTTCAGACCAGAAGTAGGGATGGCGGTTGTCGGTGAAACAACCGGTTTTTGGTTACACCGTTCTTTTTCAACTCGAGTTTAACTTTTCTGTTAAAACCAGTCAAAATATTCGGCTGCCGAAGTAACAAATTTTGGGTTTTTAATTGTTATTACTTCCTGTAATAAACATAGACATCGAACAAGGATGTGGAAAATCGATAAACCGGTTTTGTACCTGATTATTAGAAAAAAAGCTGTTATAACAGAGACCAAATAATACTAAAAAACTAATTCAGAACTAAAATACCGGTATCGGTTGTAACCAGTAAGTTTTTCCCATCCCCTATTAGAAGAAGCGTACTACAAGGAAATCTTTCAACTTGGATTCGAATGCCAGGTGTTTATTACTAATTTTTTTTTAGTTCTCATAGAAGCCTATTGAAAATTGAAAGTACCACAAGTGTCTAATTATATTTATCGTATTAGTAAGAAGCTCTTTATGTGTAGAAAATATCGAGACACAGCATGTTAATATCGTAGCATTAATTTATGCGATTGTAAGGCCAAATATTTACCAATCAAGTGTTAGGTAAATTCGCTAGTGTGGGAGAGTGTTGCTAGGGAATCCGTTGAATGTATGCACATTTCGAGCAATGTTCATCAGCAGATAAATTTATATATGTGTCATTTACTCTGTATTATATAGAGTTCCAAACAGTTACGCTTATTCTAAAGTAGTTACTATAGGAAGCTGAACTAGCGTAGATTCTTGCGCTCTTGAAGCTGGGAAGAACCATTTTCAGGTAACTTCATTCGTTAACGAGATATTGCGGGTAATTGTCGTGTTTCAATCAAATATTAGTGAAATTTGCCTGTTTGTTGCATTCCTTTCGTTACCTTTCATTTGCCTAACAAACATGTTTGCTTATAGTTGAAAATATTATTCTTCAAACTGAAATACTGATTCTTGCATGAACATGCGTCTCAACTTTTTGTGTTTTTATTTTTGTTTTTATTTCATTCATTTGGGCAGAGAACACCTCAGCAGCTTTCGTAAATTACCTGTAGGAAATAATGCAACCAGCCACAACTTTTTTTGCAATTATTTTATTGTACAATTACTAGTTTTGGGCCTGAGCCCATCGTCATATGGTTGAGTTGACTTCTTCATAAGTTTTACATTTTAGAGAGAGGTTTGATTTTCTTTTACAATCCATGCTGGTCAAAGAATTGAACTAAATACAAAATGGAGGATACATTTGTTTACATCGGCCGATGTAAACAAATGTATCCGCCATCTTGTAATTAGTCCAGTTCACTGATCAGCGTGGATTGTCTGGATGTCTTACAAAATATAAAGGAGGGCTTTTCACGAAGTCACAAATGTAAAACTTGTAAAGAAGTCAACGCTACCATCTGATGATGGACTCAGGCCCGAAACTAGTAAGATACAAGAAAATCATTTCAAAACAACTATTGGCTGGTTGCAGTGTATCCTACAGTGTCTTTTTTTGTATTAAATATTGGTGTTCATATCGACTTTAATAAATCATGTCGAATACCTTAATGATTTCAGTTCTTTTCATTCCTTAATATCCTCAATTCATTGAATAATAAATTTTGCAGTAAAACTGTGTGTAACTAAACAACCGTAAGTGGCTAAAGTGGTATAGCGAGAAGAGCACTAGACTCCGACCGTGGAGGTCTCAGGTTCAATTACAGACAGGGGTGGGGAGCTTTCCTCTTTCCAGTCCCTCTAGGACGGCCCCAGATCCACTCAGCTTGCCGTCAGATGAGCACCGAAGATAAAAGGCAGCCGAGGAGATGCGCCCAACACTCTTCCCCTTCTAGTGCCACGGCGAAGGAAGGCTGTACTCCTCTCGCAAATCACATTGACGTTCGGTGAGGTGGCTGATGGGAGCGAGAGTAAATGGGAAATGCCTTTACAGTAGTTCCCATCAAGTGGCAACACGATTTGCCGAATAATACTCTACACACAGTGAGGTCAGTAGCCTGGGCACGGGCTGTGAGCTACAGACTGCGCTCATAAACCTTAAATGCTTCGCTAACTAACTCCGTCTACAGGCCGCAAGCGACCCATCGGGACCATCCGACCGCCGTATCATCCTCAGGTGAGGATGCGGATAGGAGGGGCATGGGGTCAGCACACCGCTCTCCCGGTCGTTATGACGGTTTTCTTTGACCGGAGCCGCTACTATTCGGTCGAGTAGCTCCTCAATTGGCATCACGAGGCTGAGTGCACCCCGAAAAATGGCAACAGCACGTGGCGGCGGGATGGTGACCCATCCAAGCGCCGGCCACGCCCGACAGCGCTTAACTTCGGTGATCTCACGGGAACCGGTGCATCCACTGTGGCAAGGCCGTTGCCAAATGCTTCGCTAAAGGCTTTTAATTTGAAAACTGTTTTTAAGTGATATTTTTTCAGGTTAGGTATCACAAAATTTCGGCTAGGTATCACAAAATTTCCCTTTGTAGTGTCTGCACCACAAGTTCAGCCCAGAAGTCTATAGATACTAAATACTGGCCTCCGCTGTCAAGTTGAAAATGTTGTGCAAAATATTGAAAAGTGAACAGAGACTGTTTCTCATTTTTTTTTCCACTTTTCACTACGACTGCGATATGTGTGTCTTCGAGCAGCACTTCTCTTACGATTCCAGGTTATTCACAGACAGATGATTCTCCTTTTCGTTCTCCGTTATTCTGGCCTACTCTGTAAGTAGGCTGTTTAGGTTTTTATGTTGGTAACGCCAAGTATCGCTCTGTATGAAAATCACTGACTGTACTGTGTGCAATCTGTGGCTGGTTGGTATTGTTGGAATATTTGCTATTGTAGTGTTGGGCAGTTGGATGTAATGGTTCTAATGGCTCTGAGCACTATGGGACTTAACATCTGAGGTCATCATCCCCTAGAACTTAGAACTACTTAAACCGAACTAACCTAAGGACATCACACACATCCATGCCCAAGGCAGGATTCGAACCTGCGACCGTAGCAGTGGCGCGGTTCCAGAATGAAGCGCCTATAACCGCTCGGTCACACCGGCCGGCAGTTGGATGTAAACAGCGCATAGCGTTGCGCAGTTGGAGGTGAGACGCCAGCAGTTGTGGATGTGGGGATAGAGATGGCAGAATTTTGAGAGCGGACGATCTGGACGTGTGTCCATCAGAAAGAGTAAATTTGTAGTACTGGATATCATGAACTGATATATATATATATATATATTATGACTTTTTAACATTATTAAGGTAAATACTTTGTTTGTTTACTATCAAAATCTTTCATTTGCTAACTATGCCTATCAGTAGTTAGTGCCTTCAGTAGTTAGAATCTTTTATTTAGCTGGCAGTATTGGCGCTCGCTGTATTGCAGTAGTTCGAGTAACGAAGATTTTTGTGAGGTAAGTGATTCATGAAAGGTATAGGTTATTGTTAGTCAGGACCATTCTTTTGTAGGGATTATTGAAAGTCAGATTGCGTTGAGCTAAAAATATAGTCTGTCAGTTTATTGATGACCAGAATAAGAAAAGAGAGAAACACATCTGAGCACGTTCAGTTTTGCTCAGCTGTTTGAAAATCAAATAACGTGAGAGGTTTACCAGCACAGTAATTTATAATTTTCCAAAGGGGACGTTTCAATTCCAACACAGTGGAAGCGTCTACTCCACCTAACCACTGTGTCGTATGATGGTGCATTACTGTCATACACTTCCACTAACAAGGGACCCCCCCCCCCCCCCCCTCCAAGATTTAGTGGTAAGATGGCCTGTGGATAGCCCGTGTACTGATCAGTGAAAAAAAGAAGCAAAATAGAAAAAGTGGACGGTGCAATCTCAAGTTGTGCAGCATCAAGCGAATTTGAATAGCTACGACGTCCTGTTTATGTGGTCACGGTGTTGGACTACGCCGGCCACTGTGGTCGAGCGGTTATAGGCTCTTCAGTCGGGAACCACGCGGCTGCTACGGTCGCAGGTTCGAATCCTGCGTCGGGCATGGATGTGTGTGATGTCCTTAGGTTAGTTAGGTTTAAGTAGTTCTAAGTCTAGGGGACTGATGACCTCAGATGTTAAGTCCCATAGTGCTTAGAGCCATTTGAACCATTTTTGTTGGACTACGAACTGGAAGATCTGTGTTCAAATCTCTCTTGTGTCCCATTTTTTTTTTTTTTGCACAAAATTATGAACTGTCCATCCTGTCATTGATATGTCTGTGCGCTGTATTCAAATTCGTGTCTGTGTCGTGGTGTAGCGTCCGTTTGCAACAGCGGGGTGTAAGAAAGGAACCTCCAGACGTATGTACCTCCTATTTGTTCTACACAAGTACCGCATGTTATAACTCTTGCGTTCCGTTTGGAAGTTTTGACTGTTGAATTCCTTTGTTGTAACATAGTTCACAACCGTTTATTTGTTGCTTTCATTTGTGTGAGAAGTCTATGTGGCATCTCGCCTGCTCTCGCTGTTCATCACATTTACTTGCGATGGTGATATATTCTCTCTAACCAAGGTATAGTACGACAGTTGCCAAGACTATAGAACAGACACGTCAATGACCGGATGGAAAGTCTATAATTTTGTGGGAAAAAAGGGGGAGTCTCGAGGGAAATTCGAACACGGATCTCCTGGTTTGCAGTCCAAAACTATGACCACACAACCAGGACGCCGTGGTACCAGCAATTCGCTCGGCGTTACACATCTTGAGCTTGGACTGCCTTTATTTTGTTTCTTTTTTCACAATTCAGTACACCTTCTTCTTATTTTCGTGCTTAATCTGTGTTCAGTTTTTGACGGGTTACCCACTGGACCATTTTACCACTGAATCTGAGAGGGGTGCGATGGGGACTTCCCTTTGTAAGTCACCGTGGATTATTGCAGCGTTGTTTCCCTTATAATTCAGAAAACGAATTACCGCACGAGACTCCTATTCATCGATTACCTGTTCCATATTGTTTCGTCTCGCCTAGTGGCGTGCTACGGCACTGTGACACGGGGATTCACTGTGTAGCAGGACTGCAGACGTGTACCTTCGAACAAACAAACATTTATTACGTAACTTTATCACTGCTTGTAAATCCATGATTAGATTGTCGGCATCTACATTTATACCAACATGGTTACCCCAGAATTAATTCTGAAGTGTTTGGTTCTAGATCGAATTTCAGACTATTTCTCAACCGTTCCGCTCTCGAAATGCTCGTAGGAAAAAATGAACACTTAAATGTTTCTTTACAAGCCTAATGGAAATTTTGTGGTTGAGATTTCGTGAAAAGATTTCGTCACAACGAAAATCTCGTTTGTTCTTATGATTGACACCCCAACTCGCTTATCATAGCCGTGAAACTCTTTCCTTTCTTCGCGGTAAAAGAAAACGAGTTACCATTCTTTGAACTTTCCCGATGTCCCCCGTCAAGCCCGGTAAGGATCCAATACCATACAGCAAGACTCCAGAAGAGGACGGACAACAGTAGTGTAGCAGTCCCTCCAGTAGATTTCTTTCATCTTCTAAGTTTTCTGCCGACAAAACTCACTGTTAAGTTCGTCTTTCCCAAAATCTTCTTCAGTGTTATGATTCCAATTTAAGGTGTTTATACACTCCTGGAAATTGAAATAAGAACACCGTGAATACATTGTCCCAGGAAGGGGAAACTTTATTGACACATTCCTGGGGTCAGATACATCACATGATCACACTGACAGAACCACAGGCACAAAGACACAGGCAACAGAGCATGCACAATGTCGGCACTAGTACAGTGTATATCCACCTTTCGCAGCAATGCAGGCTGCTATTCTCCCATGGAGACGATCGTAGAGATGCTGGATGTAGTCCTGTGGAACGGCGTGCCATGCCATTTCCACCTGGCGCCTCAGTTGGACCAGCGTTCGTGCTGGACGTGCAGACCGCGTGAGACGACGCTTCATCCAGTCCCAAACATGCTCAATGGGGGACAGATCCGGAGATCTTGCTGGCCAGGGTAGTTGACTTACACCTTCTAGAGCACGTTGGGTGGCACGGGATACATGCGGACGTGCATTGTCCTGTTGGAACAGCAAGTTCCCTTGCCGGTCTAGGAATGGTAGAACGATGGGTTCGATGACGGTTTGGATGTACCGTGCACTATTCAGTGTCCCCTCGACGATCACCAGTGCTGTACGGCCAGTGTAGGAGATCGCTCCCCACACCATGATGCCGGGTGTTGGCCCTGTGTGCCTCGGTCGTATGCAGTCCTGATTGTGGCGCTCACCTGCACGGCGCCAAACACGCATACGACCATCATTGGCACTAAGGCAGAAGCGACTCTCATCGCTGAAGACGACACGTCTCCATTCGTCCCTCCATTCACGCCTGTCGCGACACCACTGGAGGCGGGCTGCACGATGTTGGGGCGTGAGCGGAAGACGGCCTAACGGTGTGCGGGACCGTAGCCCAGCTTCATGGAGACGGTTGCGAATGGTCCTCGCCGATACCCCAGGAGCAACAGTGTCCCTAATTTGCTGGGAAGTGGCGGTGCGGTCCCCTACGGCACTGCGTAGGATCCTACGGTTTTGGCGTGCATCCGTGCGTCGCTGCGGTCCGGTCCCAGGTCGATGGGCACGTGCACCTTCCGCCGACCACTGTCAACAACATCGATGTACTGCGGAGACCTCACGCCCCACGTGTTGAGCAATTCGGCGGTACGTCCACCCGGCCTCCCGCATGCCCACTATACGCCCTCGCTCAAAGTCCGTCAACTGCACATACGGTTCACGTCCACGCTGTCGCGGCATGCTACCAGTGTTAAAGACTGCGATGGAGCTCCGTATGCCACGGCAAACTGGATGACACTGACGGCGGCGGTGCACAAATGCTGCGCAGCTAGCGCCATTCGACGGCCAACACCGCGGTTCCTGGTGTGTCCGCTGTGCCGTGCGTGTGATCATTGCTTGTACAGCCCTCTCGCAGTGTCCGGAGCAAGTATGGTGGGTCTGACACACCGGTGTCAATGTGTTCTTTTTTCCATTTCCAGGAGTGTAAGTGCAATTCCTAGGTATTTAGTTCAATCTTCAACATTTAAATTTATGTTATTTATCGTGGAACCAAAATTTAAAGGAATACTGTAGTGATTTTGTGGAACACCTCACACCTTCTATTGTCCAGGGTCAACTGAAACTTTCCACATCACGCAGGTATGTTGCTTTAATCATTTTACAATCCATTTTGATCTTCTGGTGACTTTTCTATACGGGAAATGACAGCACCATTTGCAGACAATGAAGGCCGCTCAGACTGTCTGGTAAATCATTTATACAGGGTGTTACAAAAAGGTACGGCCAAACTTTCAGGAAACATTCCTCACACACAAATAAAGAAAAGATGTTATGTGGACATGTGTCCGGAATCGCTTAATTTCCATGTTAGAGCTCATTTTAGTTTCGTCAGTATGTTCTTCCACCTACGCTCAATGGAGCACGTTATCATAATTTCATACGGGATACTCTACCTGTGCTGCTAGAACATGTGCCTTTACAAGTACGACACAACATGTGGTTCATTCACGATGGAGCTCCTGCACATTTCAGTCGAAGTGTTCGTACGCTTCTCAACAACAGATTCGGTGACCGATGGATTGGTAGAGGCGGACCAATTCCATGGCCTCCACGCTCTCTTGACCTCAACCCTGTTGACTTTCATTTATAGGGGCATTTGAAAGCTCTTGTCTATGCAACCCCGGTACCAAATGTAGAGACTCTTCGTGGTCGTATTGTGGACGGCTGTGATACAATACGCCATTCTCCAGGGCTGCATCAGCGCATCAGGGATTCCATGCGGCGGAGGGTGGATGCATGTATCCTCGCTAACGGAGGACATTTTGAACATTTCCTGTAACAAAGTGTTTGAAGTCACGCTGGTACGTTCTGTTGCTGTGTGTTTCCATTCCATGATTAATGTAATTTGAAGAGAAGTAATAAAATGAGCTCTAACATGGAAAGTAAGCGTTTCCGGACACATGTCCACATAACATATTTTATTTCTTTGTGTGTGAGGAATGTTTCCTGAACGTTTGGCCGTACCTTTTTGTAACACCCTGTATACAGGCTGTTCTACAATTCATATTACACACTGCGAGAGGTTGTAGGCGGGACGGAGGACATCAAGTTTTACATAGGTACCCATGTCCGGAGACATAATCCAACGACGCTACAGAGCCTCAGAGTTACAGGCGCCGGCACCTGTGTATACACAGGGTGTGTATATACAGGGTGATTTCATGATTATGCTACAAACTTACAAGAATGATAGATAAGAAAAAGGTATGAGTTTCAAGTAAGGGACCCTGTACCGGAAACGAAAAATCTTTCGATACCTCTGAACCTATGACAGTCGAATATGTGTATCAGTAATGGTGTTGCTAATGTTGTAGGGTAGGGAACTTTCAAAGCTGGTAGTATGTACTAAAACAAGAAAAAAAGTCTATTTAACATGAGCTTTAAAAATGCATACATTCAGAACTATGAACACTTGTTCAATAGAGGAGATGTGTTTGACACTAGCGAAGATGAACAAGTGCTCATAGTTCCTCAGGTATCCATTTTAGAGTCCATGTTTACTAGACATTTTTTCTTGTCTTGATTGATACTACCACCTCTTAAAGACACATATCGTGCATACTTAGCAGCAACACCAGCGGTACATGTATTCCACTTTCAGAGGTATCAGAATGATTTTCGTTTGTAGCTTTCGACTCATTCGTTGCCGAACCAGATACCCTTAGCACAAACTGACACATTTATGCGTCTCCATCACCATACCGGAACCCCCATGTCTAATCATACATTTACAGGCGCCGGCACTTATAACTTGGACAGCCAGTAGCGTCGTTGGATGACGTTTCCGGGTATGGGTTCCTATGTAAAACTAGGTCTGCTAAGTACCCTCTACAACCTCTAGAAGTGTGTAACATGAATTTTGAAACACCCTGTAGTTTAATAACAGCATAGTGTCTATAACACTGCCTTGGAAAATGCAGATATCACTTCGGTTTCCGTTCCACTAGATGACTTGAGTTCGTATGACTGTTACCTTTCTGACAGGAAATCACGAATCCATTCGCACAACTGAGACGATACTCTATAGATATACCATTTGGTTAGAAGCCGCTTGTGAGGTGGGGTGTCAAAAGCCTTCGTAAAATCTGTAAATAAGGAGACAATTAGATATACCCGTCGATAGCACTCATTACTTTGTGTGAATAAAAGCCAGTTGTGATTCACAACAACGATATTAATTCGTGCTGATTATGTGTTAATAGATCGTTTTCTTCGAAGTATTTCATAATGATCGAATACAGAATGTTTTCAAAAATCCTACTAAATATCGTTGTCACTTACGGAGGTCTGTGATTCAGCCGACTTTTGTTTCTACTTCCTTTCTTGTGTACTGGTACGACGTGATGGGACATTGCTTACCACGAATTTGGCACTTGTTTCTTTTTTAGATGAACCAGCCATTAGTTTTTTCCGTGCGCCCAATAGTTGCGGGGTGAAGGCAGCGCACTTGAAGGGGCAGCGGCGCCGCGCTGCCTGCCAGTTCGGGGAGATCGGCTTTAAGCGGCCCGCTTCGCGCTGGGCTCCAGTTACAAAGCGGCGGGGACTCGATGTGGCCGCGACGACACAACGGCACGCTCACAAACAACGGGATCGCTGTCAGCCCTTGAGAAAGGTTAGCGACACAGCACTTCCGCTGTCTCTCAGGGATTCCAGCTGTTGTGCTGCACCACTAGAGCGTACAGCTGGTTACATATTTTATCAATAACCTGTTTCATCCTCTTCACATGCTGCCTTCGATATTTTACTGATTAAATTTGTCTATCTAATTGTCCTTAACTAACTTCATTTCTTTTATTTCCTGTGCCCGAGGCCGGCCGCGGTGGTCTCGCGGTTCTAGGCGCGCAGTCCGGAACCGTGCGACTGCTACGGGCGCAGGTTCGAATCCTGCCTCGGGCATGGATGTGTGTGATGTCCTTAGGTTAGTTAGGTTTAAGTAGTTCTAAGTTCTAGGGGACTAATGACCACAGCAGTTGAGTCCCATAATGCTCAGAGCCATTTTTGCACCTGTGCCCGAGGTAATAAGAACGCCGGACAACAACAAATTCGTCAGCCCCCGGCTTATACTCTGTTTGAACAAAAGTATGAGGACACCCCTATGTAATGTGGAATTGACCACCAGATGTCACGAGAGAGGGACCAGCCAGTATAAAAGAAGGCGGGGAGTATTGCGTGGTCAGCAAAGAAGCAATGACAGCAGAATGAGTCGGTCAGGAGACCTATCGAGCGAGGTGGGGCAGTGGTTAGCACACTGGACTCACATTCGGGAGGACGACGGTTCAAACCTGATATAGGTTTTCCGTGATTCCCCTAAATCGCTCCACGCAAATGCCGGGATGGTTCGTTTGAAAGGGCACGGTCGATTTCCCTCCCCATCCTTCCCTGATCCGTTGGGACCGATGACCTCACTGTGTGGTCCTCTCCCCCCCAAATCTGCCAACCAAATAGGAGATCTCGGTGACTTCAGTGACCTCAGGGGACCTTAGTGACCTCAAATATAGTCATTGGACGTCATCTGAGTAACAAATCCATCAGAGGCGTGCAGACCCTTCTAAAGTTGCCCTAGTCGACTGTTGGTGATGGGAATGTGAAGTGGCAACGCGAAGGAACAGTCACAGCTGAACCAAGACCAGGCAGACTATATGCTTTGACGGACAGGGACCGTCGAGCATTGCAGAGGATGATTGTAAAATATCGCAGGAATCACCCGTGAGTTCCGGAGTGCTACCAGCAGTCCAGTACAGTGAATGTTGTTAGGGAGTCATATAAGTGGGGTCCAATGCTCGAGCAGCTCCTGATAAGCCACACGTTTTTGTGGTAAATGCTATGCGACACCTCAGTTGGAGTAAAGGTTGACACCACGGACAGTGGCCAGCCGTTGTGGGCGAGAGGTTCTAGGCGCTTCGGTTCGGAACCGCGCTGCTGCTACGGTCGCAGCTTCGAATCATGCGTCGGGCATGGATGTGTGTGATGTCCTTAGGTTAGTTAGGTTTAAGTAGTTCTAAGTCCAGGGGACTGATGATCTCAGATGTTAAGTTCCATCGTGCTTAGAGCCATTTGAACCATTTTGAGCAGCGGACAGTGGGTGACTGGTTATGAGTGGTTTGGGATGACGAATCACGCTGTAACTTGTTTCAATCCGATGGAAGGGTTGAGGTTTGGCGAATGACTAGAGAATGTTACATCATGTGTAGCGACAACACAGACGTACGGAGGAGGCCGTTTTATGGTACGGGTTTTTTTCCGTGCTTAGCGTGTGGTTCCATCATTGCGCTTAAGAAAATCCCAAATCCCCAAGGGTACAAACACGTTTTACAGTACTGTGTACTGCGTACAGTAGAGGAACAGTTTGGAGAAGATGACTGTATCAGCATGACAGCGCACCGTGTCATAAAGCAGTATCTGTGAGGCAACTCCTGAAATGGAGTGGCCTATTCAGAGTCCCGACCTGAACACAAATGAAAACATTTGGAATGACGTAACAGTAACTTCGGGCATACGTCAAGGCAGTGTTATTGGATCTTTACTTCCCTCAATACACAGGGTAATTATACAATGAAAAAAAACTGGTACAACTGCCTAATATCGTGTAGGGCACCCGCGAGCACGCAGAACTGCCGCAACACGACGTAGCATGGACTCGAATAATGTCTGAAGTAGTGCTGGAGGGAATTGACACCATGAATCCAGCAGGGCCGTCCATAAATCCATAATAAGTGTAGGAGGGGGTGGAGATCTCTTCTGAACAGCACATTGCAAGACATCCCAGATATGCTCTCTAATGTTCATGTCTAGGGAGTTTGCTGACCAGCGGAAGTGTTAAACTCAGGAGAGTGTTTCTGGAGCCACTCTGTAGCAATTCTGGACGTCTGGGGTGTCGCATTGTCCTGCTGGAATTGCCCAAGTCCGTCGAAATGCACAATGGACATGAATGGATACAGGTGATCAGACAGGATGCTTACGGACCCTCCACCAGCTTGAACAGTTCCCTGCTGAAATGCAGGGTCCATGGATTCATGAGGATGTCTCCATACGCGTACACGTCCATCCGCTCGATACAATGTGAAACGAGACTCGTCCGACCATGCAACATGTTCTCAGTCATCAACAGTCAATGTCGGTGTTGACGGGCCGAAGCAAGGCGTAAAGCTTTGTGTCGTGCAGTTGTCAAGGGCACACCAGTGGGCCTTTGGCTCCGAAAGCCCATGTCGATGATGTTTCGTTGAATGGTTCGCACGCTGACACTTGTTGATGGACCAGCATTGAAATCTGCAGCAATTTGTGGAAGGCTCTTTGTCCGGCCTCACTGATGTCGGAAATTTGTTGTTTAAGCGGATTCCTGATATTCGCGGTGCACTCATGAAATGGTTGTGTGGGGAAATCCCTACTTCATCGCTACCTCGGAGATGCTGTGTCGCTTCACTCGTGCGCCGACTATAACACCACTTTCAAACTCACTTAAATCTTGATAACTTACCATTGAAGCAGCACGAACCGATCTAACTGCTCTAGATACTTGTCTTAAAAGGACTTTGCCGACCGCAGCGCCGTATTCTGCCTGTTTACATATCTCTATATCTGAATACGCATGCCTATACCAGTTCCTTTGGCGCTTTAGAGTAAAATCTATGAAACATTTCAAAAAATCGGTAGTGATAAATAGCCATGATTAATGTAAAAGATGGTACAGTTTGTAAAAGACAACTTAATTTTTGTGCAGTATTTATGGGTAAACTATGCGTCACACGGCGCACAACTAATCGGTACTTCTGTTCTACCCACACCTGACCCAGCATATCATGAGTGATGACATGAACAGCTACAGTCGCAAGAGTTCGAGGATCTTTCTTAAGGTTTGAATACAAATCCTTGATGTGCCCCCTGCCGCCGTTGGATAAGCAGCTGCCAGCAGAAAGTCGTATACTCCTAGCTCACTTATTTGTTACATAGTTTAATTCTTAATTTCTTTGCATGTTTTTGGTACTTGCTTTGTTTAATTCATAAATTTCGGGCGTATTATAGTATTTGAGAGTTGTAGCATCGCGTTTTAGTACCTGAATAGTGTAAATTCGCGTAGTCTCCTTCCGCCGCCGAGCATTGTGTCAGCAGTGCGCAAGTAGCAGCATTACTGCATTTACTAGGCAATCTTGTATTTTAATAACCGTTTAAATTTTGTGTCAATTTGTTTGTGCTCTCTGTAGATTATTTCAGACGCTCTTTGCACAACAGTTTCTAGCATGGATAGGGACTGCAAATGCTGTGTTCGGATGCGGGCTGAGTTGGCATCCCTTCGCTCCCAGCTTCGGGCAGTGTTGGTTTCGGTCACACAGCTTGAGGCTGTCGCCAATGGGCATCACTGTGGGGATCCGGATGGGGGTTTGTAGGGGACAGCCAGCTCGTCCCACGCATCCCCCGATCGGACTACGACTGTGGCTGCCAGGGCTACTGCCCACATTGAGGCTGATCCCTCACCTGTGGTAGAGTGGGAGGTCGTCTCGAGGTGTGGCAGGGGGCGAAAGACATTCCGGAGGGTTGAACGGAAGGCCTCTCCAGTTTGTCTGACGAACCGGTTTCAGGCTCTGTCTCAGGCTGATACTGATCTTCCGCCGGACATGGCTGCTTGTCCTGTTCCAGAGATTGCCCCTCAGTCTGCAAGATCCAGGCGGTCGCAGAGGGTGGGCTTACTGGTAGTTGGGAGCTCCAACGTCAGGTGCGTAATGGGGCCCCTTACGGATATGGCAGCAAGAGAGGGGAAGAAAACCAATGTACACTCCGTGTGCGTACCGGGGGGAGTGATTCCAGATGTGGAAAGGGTCCTTCCGGATGCCATGAAGGGTACAGGGTGCACCCATCTGCAGGTGGTCGCTCATGTCGGCACCAATGATGTGTGTCGCTATGGATCGGAGGAAATCCTCTCTGGCTTCCGGCGGCTATCTGATTTGGTGAAAACTGCCAGTCTCGCTAGCGGGATGAAAGCAGAGCTCACCATCTGCAGCATCGTCGACAGGACTGACTGTGGACCTTTGGTACAGAGCCGAGTGGAGGGTCTGAATCAGAGGCTGAGACGGTTCTGCGACCGTGTGGGCTGCAGATTCCTCGACTTGCGTCATAGGGTGGTGGGGTTTCGGGTTCCGCTGGATAGGTCAGGAGTCCACTACACGCAGCAAGCGGCTACACGGGTAGCAGGGGTTGTGCGGCGTGGACCGGGCGGTTTTTTAGGTTAGATGGCCTCGGGCAAGTACAGAAACGGCAACAGCCTCAAAGGGTGCGGGGCACAGTCAGGACATGCGGGGACCAAGCAACAATCGGTATTGAAATTGTAAACTGTCGAAGCTGCATTGGTAAAGTACCGGAACTTCAAAGAAATGGTTCAAATGGCTCTGAGCACTATGGGACTTAACTTCTGAGGTCATCAGTCCGCTAGAACTTAGAACTACTTAAACCTAACTAACCTAAGGACATCACACACATCCATGCCCGAGGCAGGATTCGAACCTGCGACCGTAGCGATCGCGCGGTTCCAGACTGTAGCGCCTAGAACCGCTCGGCCACTCCGGCCGGCACCGGAACTTCAAGCGCTGATAGGAAGCACCGAAGCTGAAATCGTTATAGGTACAGAAAGCTGGCTGAAGCCAGAGATAAATTCTGCAGAAATTTTTACAAAGGCACAGACGGTGTTTAGAAAGGATAGATTGCATGCAACTGGTGGTGGCGTGTTTGTCGCTGTTAGTAGTAGTTTATCCTGTAGTGAAGTAGAAGTGGATAGTTCCTGTGAATTATTATGGGTGGAGGTTACACTCAACAACCGAGCTAGGTTAATAATTGGCTCCTTTTACCGACCTCCCGACTCAGCAGCATTAGTGGCAGAACAACTGAGAGAAAATTTGGAATACATTTCACATACATTTTCTCAGCATGTTATAGTCTTAGGTGGAGATTTCAATTTACCAGATATAGACTGGGACATTCAGATGTTTAGGATGGGTGGTAGGGACAGAGCATCGAGTGACATTATACTGAGTGCACTATCCGAAAATTGCCTCGAGCAATTAAACAGAGAACCGACTCGTGGAGATAACATCTTGGACCTACTGATAACAAACAGATCCGAACTTTTCGACTCTGTAAGTGCAAAACGGGGAATCAGTGATCATAAGGCCGTTGCAGCATCCCTGAATATGGAAGTTAATAGGAATATAAAAAAAGGGTGGAAGGTTTATCTGTTTAGCAAGAGTAATAGAAAGCAGATTTCAGACTACCTCACAGATCAAAACGAAAATTTCTGTTCTGACACTGACAATAATGAGTGTTTATGGAAAAAGTTTAAGGCAATCGTAAAATGCGTTTTAGACAGGTACGTGCCGAGTAAAACTGTGAGGGACGGGAAAAACCCATCGTGGTTCAGCAACAAAGTTAGGAAACTACTGCGAAAGCAAAGAGAGCTTCACTCCAAGTTTAAGTGCAGCCAAAACCTCTCAGACAAACAGAAGCTAAACGATGTCAAAGTTAGCGTAAGGAGGGCTATGCGTGAAGCGTTCAGTGAATTCGAAAGTAAAATTCTATTTACCGACTTGACAGAAAATCCTAGGAAGTTCTGGTCTTACGTTAAATCAGTAAGTGGCTCGAAACAGCATATCCAGACACTCCGGGATGATGATGACATTCAAACAGAGGATGACACGCGTAAAGCTGAAATACTAAACATCTTTTTCCAAAGCTGCTTCACAGAGGAAGACCGCACTGCAGTTCCTTCTCTAAATCCTCGCACAAACGAAAAAATGGCTGACATCGAAATAAGTGTCCAAGGAATAGAAAAGCAACTGGAATCACTCAACAGAGGAAAGTCCACTGGACCTGACGGGATACCAATTCGATTCTACACAGAGTACGCGAAAGAACTTGCCCCCCTTCTAACAGCCGTGTACCGCAAGTCTCTAGAGGAACGGAGGGTTCCAAATGATTGGAAAAGAGCACAGGTAGTCCCAGTCTTCAAGAAGGGTCGTCGAGCAGATGCGCAAAACTATAGACCTATATCTCTGACGTCGATCTGTTGTAGAATTTTAGAACATGTTTTTTGCTCGAGTATCATGTCGTTTTTGGAAACCCAGAATCTACTCTGTAGGAATCAACATGGATTCCGGAAACAGCGATCGTGTGAGACCCAACTCGCTTTATTTGTTCATGAGACCCAGAAAATATTAGATACAGGCTCCCAGGTAGATGCTATTTTCCTTGACTTCCGGAAGGCGTTCGACACAGTTCCGCACTGTCGCCTGATAAACAAAGTAAGAACCTACGGAATATCAGACCAGCTGTGTGGCTGGATTGAAGAGTTTTTACCAAACAGAACACAGCATGTTGTTATCAATGGAGAGACGTCTGCAGACGTTAAAGTAACCTCTGGCGTGCCACAGGGGAGTGTTATGGGACCATTGCTTTTTACAATATATATAAATGACCTAGTAGATAGTGTCGGAAGTTCCATGCGGCTTTTCGCGAATGATGCTGTAGTATACAGAGAAGTTGCAGCATTAGAAAATTGCAGCGAAATGCAGGAGGATCTGCAGCGGATAGGCACTTGGTGCAGGGAGTGACAACTGACCCTTAACATAGACAAATCTAATGCATTGCGAATACATAGAAAGAAGGATCCTTTATTGTATGATTATATGATAGTGGAAGAAACACTGGTAGCAGTTACTTCTGCAAAATATCTGGGAGTATGCGTGCGGAATGATTTGAAGTGGAATGATCATATAAAATTAATTGTTGGTAGAGCGGGTACCAGGTTGAGATTCATTGGGAGAGTCCTTAGGAAATGTAGTCCATCAACAAAGGAGGTGGCTTACAAAACACTCGTTCGAACTATACTTGAATATTGCTCATCATTGTGGGATCCGTACCAGATCGGGTTGACGGAGGAGATAAAGAAGATCCAAAGAAGAGCGGCGCGTTTCGTCACAGGGTTATTTGGTAACCGTGATAGCGTTACGGAGATGTTTAGCAAACTCAAGTGGTAGACTCTGCAAGAGAGGCGCTGTGCATCGCGGTGTAGCTTGCTCGCCAGGTTTCGAGAGGGTGCGTATCTGGATGAGGTATCGAATATATTGCTTCCCCCTACTTATACCTCCCGAGGAGATCGCGAATGTAAAATTAGAGAGATTCGAGTGCGCACGGAGGCTTTCAGACAGTCGTTCTTCCCGCGAACCATACGCGACTGGAACAGAAAAGGGAGGTAATGACAGTGGCACGTAAAGTGCCCTCCGCCACACACCGTTGGGTGGCTTGCGGAGTATAAATGTAGATGTAGATGTAGATGTATCCCCACAAGAAAACAATAATAAGTTGTGATGTCCGGCGGCCGAGGTGGCCACGCGAGTAGCGACAGGAAACGGCCGCAACACGGCCAGTCCAGCGACGCGGCAAGTCCCGTTCAGATAAGATGAAATCTCTGCTGTTTGCTTTAAGTTGTGGCAGGAACCACAATTGCAGAATGTCGAGACACGTGACACCACTGACAGAAAAACACCTTGTGATCATAAGTACTCACACACCTGGCTGAAAATGACTTACAAGTACGTGGCACCCTCCATCGGTAATGCTAGAATTCAATATGGTGTTGGCCCACCCTTAGCCTTGATGTGAGCTTCCGCTCTTCCAGGCATACGTTCAGTCAGGTGCTGGAAGGTTTCTTGGGGAATGGCAGCTCATTGGTTATGATGTGGTCGTGTTTTTCATGAAAGGGGCTTGCACCCCTTGTTGTTTTGCGTGGCACTATCACAGCACAGGCCTACGTTGACGTTTTAAGCACCTTCTTGCTTCTCGCTGTTGAAGACCAATTCGGGGAAGGTGATTGTATTTTTCAACACGATCGAGCACCTGTTCATAACGCACGGCCTGGCTACACGACAATAACATCCCTGTAATGAACTGACCTGCACATTGTCATGACCTGAATCCTATGGAATACCTTTAGGATGTTTTAGAACGCCGACTTCGTGCCAGGCCTCACTGACCGACATCGATACCTCTCATCAGTGCAGCACTCCGTGAAGAATGGGCTGCAAGTCCCCAAGAAACCTTCCAGCACCTGATTGAACGTATACCTGCAAGGGTGGAAGCTGTCATAAAGGCTAAGCGTGGGCCAACACCATACTGAATTCCAGTATTACCGATGGAGGGCGCCACGTACTTGTAAGTCATTTTCATCCAGATGTGTGGATACTTTTGATCACATAGTGTACATATCACTCACAGCCATGACTTACACCATCTTTGGTTTGTCGCACGACCAGCTGAGCTACAGACCTCCTAAGCAATAGGTGTGTTCTTTTATGAGTGACCAATATTTTTGTTTGATGGGCTTAGATTGATGTCACGTTTGGAATTTTTTTTTATTGAACGTTGAAGTACTCGTACTTCTATGCGTAATACGAAAAATATCTTAGCAGTTAATCGTTGTTCCGAGTCCACATTAAAACCAATGATCCACTTACAGTTTGCTGGATAAGTTAGCTTATAGATTGAAGGAAGGTAACGGCACACAACCTGCAGTAGGGCCATGTCTAGCAAAGCCCTATGGTATTTGTGATGTCTCTCGGCTTGGCTTTCGGCTCCACCAACCCGCAACGCATTTTTACTTACAAGGGAACCTCCCCATCGCACCCCCCTCAGATTTAGTTATAAGTTGGCACAGTGGATAGGCCTTGATAAACTGAACACAGATCAACTGAGAAAACAGGAAGAAGTTGTGTGGAACTGTGAAAAAATAAGCAAAATATACAAACTGAGTAGTCCATGGGCCACATAGGCAACATCATGGACGATCTGAGCTCAGGAGCGCCGTGGTCCCGTGGTAGCGTGAGCAGCTGCAGAACGAGAGGTCCTTGGTTCAAGTCTTCCCTCGAGTGAAAATTTTACTTCCTTATTTTTTTCCATAGTTATTATCTGTCCGTTCGTTCATTGACGTCTCTGTTCACTGTAATAAGTTTAGTGTCTGTGTTTTGCGACCGCATCGCAAAACCGTGCGATTAGTAGACGAAAGGATGTGCCTCTCCAATAGGAACCGAAAACATTTGATCGCAAAGTCATAGGTCAACAGATACCTCCACAGGAAAACACATCTGATATATTCTATAAGACACTGGTGACGGCATGTGCGTCACATGACAGGAATATGTTGTCGACCCACCTAACTTGTACACTTGGCGAATGGGTAAAAACATTCTTCTACCTTGCCCGATTTAGGTTTTCCTGTGGATGTGACAATCACTCCCAAAAAAGTGATGAAAACATAAGAGTTGGTCACATAAACTGAAAATAAAAAATTAAACTTTTCACTCGATGGAAGATTAGAACCAAGGACCTTTCGTTCCGCAGCTGCTCACGTTACCACGAGACCACGGCGCTCCTGCGTTCCCAGTGTCCTTGATGTTGCATATCTTCCCATGAACTACTCAGTTTGTATATTTTGCTTCTTTTTTCACAGTTCCACACAACTTCTTCCTGTTTTCTCAATTGATCTGTGTTCAGTTTTTCAAGGCCTATCGACTGTGTCAACTTATAACTAAATCTGAGGGGGGTGAGATGGGGAGGTTCCCTTGTTAGCAAGGTATCGTCGGTTCAGCTACTGTGTTCGTGCTGGTTTCTGCAGAGGGCGCAGAAGATAGCAACAGGGGTAGCTCCAGACATGCACCTCTTGCTGAATCCGCAGCATCGTTGATAGCCAACATGAAAATTGTAACCTTCCACCGCGCGAGCATTTCTGCCGGCGCAGAGCTGGCTAGAGACAGTTCAGTCTTTGCCAGCCAGCGACTGATGGACCATCACCGTTTGGACACCGCCTCGGATTGGACGTAGCCTCCACCGCCAGGATGGCTGCGATCTGAGCTCCGCGCCTTGGTGTTCTGCGCCGGGGACAAGTCGTGCTGTTCGTGAGATAGAACTTTGAATACCTACTTTGTTTTGGAGACAGACTTTTCGTTGGTCAAGAGAACATAATCTACGATCTCAAGAATTTATTTTCGTTTCGTCGAAGAACGATTGTTTGCGACGAACTTCTGCTTCACATTACTGAATAATTTCTGGAGAACGTTTATTTTCATTTGTTGTATTGCAATTGAAACAGCAGACTGTTTGTATTCGAAGTTAACGTGCTCAAATTGAAAAAGTTTAATTGCATCTGTTTGTGATCTTGTGGAAGTATTCCGAAAGATAAATTCATCAGCGTTAAAATCAATTTTCGTGCCGGTGACAGATTTATCTTCACCTATCGTTAAATATGGCCACGTCGGTGAACAAAAGTTTACAGTAGGGAAACTTGGTGCCACATTTTTTGCAACGCAAGTGCTGTAGACAGCTGAGAAGAATGATTGCGAAGGGTGAGGCGGGGAGCGGAGAAACAATCCTTCCCATCGCTTCCTCTCGCCCCTGCTAGCCCGTGAGCTGTTATTGTCCGTCCGAAAAATATTGCTTTACCAATAGACTTGACTGTCAGCCTTGCCTGACATTGTTCGTGGGCTATTGTCTCAGTTTTTTACCTGGTTTTATTTACAGCTCCGCTGCCAAAGGGAAATATTTTAGTCATACGTGAATGCAGACATCACATACACATTAAAAGCAAGAAGCAATGAGAAAATCCTACCATTGGCGATATTTTAACCGAATAAAGAGAAAATGTATCGTAACGGAAAAACGTATTTCGTAGTTGCAGTGTTAATGAGTTATTGGAAGAGTAGTTACTGATACCACGTACACATATGGAGAATTTGACGGACTTATTTCGGTAGTATCAGTGCACTGGAGGCGTGACATGCTCTAATATACCGGGTGATCAAAAAGTCAGTATAAATTTGAAAACTTTATAAACCACGGAATAATGTAGATAGAGAGGTAAAAATTGACACACATGCTTGGAATGACATGGGGTTTTATTAGAACCAAAAAAAAAAACAAAGTTCACAAAATGTCCGACAGATGGCGCTGGACAGCAAAACGTCAGTGACTGCGCATGACAATCGTGTATAAAAGGAGCTGTAATGAGACAGAGAATCAGATGCGCCAGCAGTCGCAGCATGTTGACGTTACCTGAAAAGGCGCTTTTAGTGAAGCTGTATTATCAGAATGGGGAATATGCTAGTTCAGCGTTACGATCCTATCGCCATAGGAAGGGGATTCGAACGGGTAAAGGTCCGTTGACAACTGCAGCTGTGGCGAGAATGATTTCGAAGTTCGAAGCCACGGGTTGTTTAGACGATAGACCCCGTAGTGGCCGACCGTGCACAAGGCGTATGCTGCTGAGACAGTTCAGGAAGAAATGGATACTGTAGCCTCCCAGGTCCCCAGACCTCAGTCCGTGCGATTATTGGCTTTGGGGTTACCTGAAGTCGCAAGTGTATCGTGATCGACCGACATCTCTAGGGATGCTGAAAGACAACATCCGACGCCAATACCTCTCCATAACTCCGGACATGCTTTGCAGTGCTGTTCACAACATTATTCATCGACTACAGCTATTGTTGAGGAATGATGGTGGACATATTGAGCATTTCCTGTAAAGAACATCATCTTTGCTTTGTCTTACTTTGTTATGCTAATTATTGCTATTCTGATCAGAATCTGTCGTATATTTTTTGAACTTTTGTATATTTTTGGTTCTAACAAAACCCCATGTCATTCCAAGCATGTGTGTCAATTTGTACCTCTCTATCTACATTATTCCGTGATTTATTCAGTTTTCAAATTTATACTGGCTTTTTGATCACCCAGTATTTACGTCGCTCGAACCTGTTCGAGAAAGTAACAGTTACAATTTTCATATAGCTGCATTCAGAAAATATTTTTAGAACAGCGCATACTACACTGAGGTAACAAAAGTCAGGGGATACCTCCTAGCCGGCCGCTGTGGCCGAGCGGTTCTAGGTGCTTCAGTCCGGAACCGCTCTGCTGCTACGGTCGCATGTTCGAATCCTGTCTCGGGCATGGATGTGTGTGATGTCCTTAGTTTAGTTTAAGTAGTTCTAAGTCTAGGGGACTGATGACCTCAGATGTTAAGTCCCATAGTGGTTAGAGCCGTTTGATACTTTCTAAGATCGTGTCGGACCTACTTTCGCCCGGCGTAGTTGCAGCACCTCGACGTGGCATGGACTCAACAAGGCGCTGGAAGTCCCCTGCAGAAATATTGTGTCATGCTGTCTTTATAGCCGTCTATATTTGCCAAAGTGTTGCCGGTGCAAGATTTTGTGAACGACCTGACCTCTCGATTATGTTCCACAAATGTTCAATGGGATTCATGTCGGGCGATCTGGGTGGTCAAATCATTCGCTCGAACTGTCCAGAATGTTCTTCAAACCAAACGTGAACGATGGTGGCCCGGTGACATGGCGCATTGTTATCCATAAAAATTCCACCATTGTTTGGGAAAATGAAGTCCGTCAATGGCTACAAATGGTCTCCACGCAGCCGAGCATAAGAGAGGACCCAGGTCATTCATGTAAACAGAGCTCACACCATTGTGGAGCCACCACCAGCTTGCACATTGCCTTGCTGACAACTTGGGTCCATGGCTTCGTGGTGTCTGTGCCACACTCGAACCTTACTGTCAGCTCATACTAAGTGAAACCGGAACACATCTCACCACGCCACGGTTTTCCAGTCGTCTAGGGTTCAACCGATATGGTCACGAGCCCAGGAGAGCCGCTGCAGGCGATCTCGTACTACTTGCAAAGTCACTCGCGTCGGTCATCTGCTGCCAGAGTCCATTAACGTCAAATTCCGCTACACTGTCCTAATGGTTACAGTTTTCGGACGTCCCACATTGATTTCTGCTCTTATTTCACTTAGTTCTGCTTTTCTGTTAGTACTGACAACTCCAAGCAAACGCCGCTGCTCTCGGTCGTTACGTGAAGGCCGTCGGGAACTGCATTGTCAGTGGTGAGAGGTAATGCCTGAAATTAGGTATTCTCGTCACGCTCTTGACGCCCTAACGATTTCCCAGATGGATGTCTTTTGAGTCTAGCTGAAACTATTACTCCGTGTTCAGTGTCTGTTAATTCGCGTTGTGTGGCCATGATCACGTCGGAAACCTTTACACATGGACAGCTCGAGTACAAATGACAGGTCCGCCAATGAACTGCCCTTTCATAGGTTGGGTACGCGATAGTATCGCCATCTGTATAAGTGCTTATCGCTATCCCATGATTTTGGTCATCTCAGTGTATGTTATCTAGACCACGACAACCCACTCTTAGCCGCATTCCTGCCACATATATTCTTGTCAACTGCAGACCCTAGGGGTCTTAGTAGCAACGCATTGTTGGAGTGAGGAATCAGAGGCGCAGATCAGGATTCTTGTATATCATCTCCCAGACCACATCACCATGTGATAGTTACTAATAAGCGGTAACTGCCCCTCTTTTCATGTATTTTGATTTGCATCCGTAACAGCCATAACTGAATACTGGACATGGGGAACGCTGGAAGTGCTAAAATGGGATATCTAAGCTTTTTTCCTAGTAAACCACTGAATGTGTTACTTCTAACAACTTGAGATAAGTTGGAAGTACCAGAGAAGCCTCCTTCTACTTCACAGTACCTCCACAAGGGTTATCAGTGTGTAAGCTACTTTGTTCGCGCTACGAGGAATGCTCAACGTGCCGAGTATGTCTGACCGCTGTGGTAAACCTGTTATAAATCTGTTTCTCGCTCGCTTTTCTCTGAGAACGACCGATAGCACATTTTACTTCATTTCAGTTATTTTCGAGGAGAATCTTTTGTGTCCACTACTTTATGATGAAAAGAAAAGGCAAGATTAGAAACATAAAGAAGAATACTGAACTAAGAAATTAAGAAAAGCTGTTAAGTAACAAAGAAAGGGACAGCTGTTACTCAGAAACCAACACCACCACGCGATGAAAGTTAAAAATATTTCAATTCAAGGACGTATTGCGTAGCATAATGAAATAAAACAAAATATTGTTTAATTTTGGAGTTCACAGACTACATTATCTTCTCATGGTAGGAAATACTCCTCTCCTTCCAATGACCAACAAATAAAGTACTGAAGAAAAGGTAGATCCTGTTAGCCATGGCCACTTTTCTTGAAGCGAAATTTTATTTCTCGTTGTGTCTGTGATGTCAATACGGTCTTCTTTGTTACTGCTCAGAAATAAGTGAGACGACGCTTTCCACCTCCAGTGAGTTCTTACAAACGAAACATGGCACCTACACCTTTAAATGAATTTTCATTTTTTTAATTCTAGACTTATTATACACTCCTGGAAATGGAAAAAAGAACACATTGACACCGGTGTGTCAGACCCACCATACTTGCTCCGGACACTGCGAGAGGGCTGTACAAGCAATGATCACACGCACGGCACAGCGGACACACCAGGAACCGCGGTGTTGGCCGTCGAATGGCGCTAGCTGCGCAGCATTTGTGCACCGCCGCCGTCAGTGTCAGCCAGTTTGCCGTGGCATACGGAGCTCCATCGCAGTCTTTAACACTGGTAGCACGCCGCGACAGCGTGGACGTGAACCGTATGTGCAGTTGACGGACTTTGAGCGAGGGCGTATAGTGGGCATGCGGGAGGCCGGGTGGACGTACCGCCGAATTGCTCAACACGTGGGGCGTGAGGTCTCCACAGTACATCGATGTTGTCGCCAGTGGTCGGCGGAAGGTGCACGTGCCCGTCGACCTGGGACCGGACCGCAGCGACGCACGGATGCACGCCAAGACCGTAGGATCCTACGCAGTGCCGTAGGGGACCGCACCGCCACTTCCCAGCAAATTAGGGACACTGTTGCTCCTGGGGTATCGGCGAGGACCATTCGCAACCGTCTCCATGAAGCTGGGCTACGGTCCCGCACACCGTTAGGCTGTCTTCCGCTCACGCCCCAACATCGTGCAGCCCGCCTCCAGTGGTGTCGCGACAGGCGTGAATGGAGGGACGAATGGAGACGTGTCGTCTTCAGCGATGAGAGTCGCTTCTGCCTTGGTGCCAATGATGGTCGTATGCGTGTTTGGCGCCGTGCAGGTGAGCGCCACAATCAGGACTGCATACGACCGAGGCACACAGGGCCAACACCCGGCATCATGGTGTGGGGAGCGATCTCCTACACTGGCCGTACACCACTGGTGATCGTCGAGGGGACACTGAATAGTGCGCGGTACATCCAAACCGTCATCGAACCCATCGTTCTACCATTCCTAGACCGGCAAGGGAACTTGCTGTTCCAACAGGACAATGCACGTCCGCATGTATCCCGTGCCACCCAACGTGCTCTAGAAGGTGTAAGTCAACTACCCTGGCCAGCAAGATCTCCGGATCCGTCCCCCATTGAGCATGTTTGGGACTGGATGAAGCGTCGTCTCACGCGGTCTGCACATCCAGCACGAACGCTGGTCCAACTGAGGCGCCAGGTGGAAATGGCATGGCAAGCTGTGCCACAGGACTACATCCAGCATCTCTACGATCGTCTCCATGGGAGAATAGCAGCCTGCATTGCTGCGAAAGGTGGATATACACTGTACTAGTGCCGACATTGTGCATGCTCTGTTGCCTGTGTCTATGTGCCTGTGGTTCTGTCAGTGTGATCATGTGATGTATCTGACCCCAGGAATGTGTCAATAAAGTTTCCCCTTCCTGGGACAATGAATTCACGGTGTTCTTATTTCAATTTCCAGGAGTGTAGTTTTGCAACACATTTTCTGCCAGACGTTACAAATGATGTGAAACTACCGAAATTTGCATTTATTCAAATAAATTGATTTGTAATGCGAATCTCACATGGTTATTCGTGTTTTCCTTCATTCTGTCATTGCGCGCTTTAAGCGTGTCCCATTTATAGTCTACAATTAATCAGCATTATTCTTAAAACTAAATAAATGTACATAAACAAGAGAAATACGTGTGATATTAAACATTCGGTCTTTCTGAAAGATATAAACAACAGCGTTACACCAAAAGACACGTGACATTGACTATATGTTGGTGGCAATATGCGCAATGCGCTATGCTCACACAGTAAGGTATTACTCCTCTCTGTGTGCAGCAGATATGTTAATATGAAAATTTCGGCCACTTTCTATCGTAGAACTCACGCTTAATATGTTACCACTTTTCGGAGACACCCTGTATAATTTGTATTAATGTGAGCAATCCAATCTCAATGTTTGTGCATGTATTCAAAAATGGTTCAAATGGCTCTGAGCACTATGGGACTCAACTGCTAAGGTCATTAGTCCCCTAGAACTTAGAACCAGTTAAACCTAACTAACCTAAGGACATCACAAACATCCATGCCCGAGGCAGGATTCGAACCTGCGACCGTAGCGGTCTTGCGGTTCCAGACTGCAGCGCCTTTAACCGCACGGCCACTTCGGCCGGCTGTGCATGTATTCCGTACTAACTTCGTGTATGTAGTGTGACACTCAAATGCCTCTTCTCAATGTCACTATCTCTCTCTTCCTCATTGTTATTATCATATATTCTCTCTCTCATTATCACTGGCTCTCATCCACATCCAATCTCTTTTTCTCTCCATTCCTCGCCCCCCCTCTCGCTCTCCCCCGCTTTGGCACTAGCTCTATCACTCTTTTTCCTAGTACCGTTCTGTCAATGTCAACTATCTTCCTCTACAATTGCGTCCCTTTCTTTCTCTTACACTGCCATTGTCTCCTTTGCTCATTCTATAACACAACCACTGTCTACTGTCTTCCAATATTTATTACTTTTCTGTCTCTTTGCCACTGCCACTGGTTTGTTATCCCTCAGCATAAAAAGACGCGATATGTTCGCATGCCAAAATTTTTGGGAACATTTTTGAAGGTGCTGAGGAAGGTAGAATGAGGCACCTGGTACGCCGCTTTTCAGCCAGTCTTTTAAATAAACATTAACAAATTCGCAGTTTTTGTGCTCCATAGAAGCATTTTTCCGCTGATTCCCTTCTTTTCCCTGCTACAGTAGGGTGTGTAACTCATTTGAAAAGAAATGTATTGGTCAGTAAAATTTAGGTAGTTTACTTATGTGAAACTGAAATAACGCAGAACTAGCTTTACATGTCAGACAGAATTTTACATTTAAAAAAGATTTGCGTGTGCTTCAGTACTGCAACATGGTGATCCCAAATGATAATGGAGATACTTTACAGTATATTTCTCCGAACTATGTCACTTCATAAACTACGTTTTCGCCTCACACGTGATTTTACGTGCGTATATTACGTCTACAAATAGAGTAACTTAGAACCTCTGTATCTCCGAAATGGATAAAGATATGAAGAAAAATGGTTCAAATGGCTCTGAGCACTATGGGACTTAACATATGAGGTCAACAGTCCCCTAGAACTCAGAACTACTTAAACCTAACTAACCTAAGGACATCACACTCATCCATGCCCGAGGCAGGATTCGAACCTGCGACCGTAGCGATCGCGCGGTTCCAGACTGTAGCGCCTAGAACCGCTCGGCCACTCCGGCCGGCTCCTAAGGACATCACACACATCCATGCCCGAGGCAGGATTCGAACCTGCGACCGTAGCGATATTAAGAAAATTTTCAACCCTTTTCCGAGATCGGGATCTTAGGAATACAGCACAAAAATTACAGCCATTTGCTGTGAGTAGCCGTCTTAGAATCGGCTTTTTGGTTGTGGTATCCAAAAACAAGTAATGTAATGTTTATCGATAATGGGCAAAGGATTTTGATTACGGGAAGATGGCTCTTCTAGATAAATGTCTAGAGAATATACCGTAAGAATTTCAGCAATTTCCTGCGTTTATTTATTATTTAGATTTCGCCACTAATCGGATTTTACGTGTGGCAGTAGTTTAACTTTGAACCTCTGTATCTGAGAAACGGATAAAGATATCAAGAAAATCTTCAAAGCTGTTCGAGATCGGGATCTTAGAAATATATCCTAAGAATTTCAGCCATTGGCTGTGCATAGCCGTCTTGGAATCCTCAGCTGGTTTTTGGTTCGCTGGTGACAGCGAAAATACAGTATAAACCCTTTTTTTTGTTTTCAGAGGAACCGCTCATGAACTAATGGTGCCCCTAGAAATCCCACAAAGCCTATCGTAGACCACATCAAATGCAAAAACAATCAACCGATTTTCTCCATTTGCCTAGGCAGGAGGAAGTGTGTGATATTCATACTTCGATCCTGTAATGTGGGATATAAATCCTAAGGTGATTCTTCTGTTGGGTATACAAATGGTCCCTAGCCCAAGGAGTGGACGAGCGGTTCTAGGCGCTACAGTCTGGAGCCGCGCGACCGCTACGATCGCAGGTTCGAATCCTTCCTCGGGCATGGATGAGTGTGATGTCCTTAGGTTGGCTAGGTTTAAGTAGTTCTAAGTTATAGGGGGCTGATGATCTCAGAAGTTAAGTCCCATAGTGCTCAGAGCCATTTGAACCTAGCCCAAGGGATATCTCAAACACTTGAACCTACGTTTTATCACTATTAGAACTCGAGCTATGAGCACCGGAAAATCCACGTTTTGGAACATATTAGGTACGCGTGGTGTCGAATGTACACCGACGGCGGCACCAAAGAGAATGCGCTGTCTTCATGCTGGCACCGAGCACTCAGCAGCTCTCATCTTTGTCAGTCCTGCGATGCAGCCAACACGTAACGGACGGCGTGGTGCAGTAATTCTCCAGCACAATGGAACTCAGGCTAGCCGCTATATTGTCGGAAGGCTGTTGCTGCGGGCTGGCGCACTCACTTGAGTAGTCACAGCCCCAAAATTTCCTTTGGATTCACGAACAGGAAGACGACCCAAGGGCCACAGGCTGCAATGCTTTCGCTTACATGTTAGCTAACATGTTCTTTCAGGGCTGCAGCCTAGAGGCCTGCACCACAATACTTTCACCAGAATAATTTTTTGTAACTTTTTGGAAATTGTTAAGATTAAACAATGAAACAACGGCTAGGTATAAAAGCCCGTCCAATAAGAGCAGATTTCGAAATTGCCCTTCTGAGAATGACACCCCTAACAATGTTAATATGTCAGATGAATTTGTACCCAACGACAGGCAAGCCAGAAGACCAGAATATGTTTCTTTCCTGGTGGAATTACGGCATAATTGCGCTCCAAACCTTGGTCCGCCGGCGTACAAGATTTTAGCCATTCCTGCTACTATTTCATTTCGAGAAATTAGCTCAGGAGACCACATGAAGTTGAATGGTTATCGGCGGGTTCGCGTTCAAACTATGTATGAAACCACACGCGCAGGGGGATAAGCATCTACTCAGTGGAGAACTGAAGCATGTATAACGCCTGGAAACGGTTTATTTGTGACTTCACTGACTGCTGGCTTATGAGGACTATCGTCCGCTTGTGACCCTCGCGCGCCACAGCATACTTGAGCGCGATGTGCAGCCAATATTGTCGAGTGGCCAGTGGCCGTCGGAAGAGCCCTCGAGCGGCGCTGTTTACGCAGTTCCACAACTCTCTGCACAAAGTGAACGGCGACTACGCCTGCGCAGTGCACCAGCTAATTCTGATTCGTATGAAAGCGCTGCACCGTAGTAATCGTTTGGTGTGCCAAATCTGTCAGCTCGTAACAGACCAACGGCGAATCACAGATATGCCGCCGGCCAGAGTGGCCGAGCGGTTCTAGGCGCTACAGTCTGGAACCGCGCGACCGCTACGGTCGCAGGCTCGAATCCTGCGTCGGGCATGGATGTGTGTGATGTCCTTAGGTTAGTTAGGTTTACGTAGTTCTAAGTTCTATGGGACTGATGGCCTCAGAAGTTAAGTCCCATATTACTCAGAACCATTAGAACCACTAAAACAGATATGCCCATGCAGTGAAAAAATGCTAACATAACGTCTTTCTCCAGTATTAGTAAACTGCTCAAAATATGTTGCACAATTCTCGTGACTTGCATATACCCGAGAATCCAGGGATTAAAAGTGTTTCCCGCATCTCGTGGTCGTGCGGTAGCGTTCTCGCTTCCCACGCCCGGGTTCCCGGGTTCGATTCCCGGCGGGGTCAGGGATTTTCTCTGCCTCGTGATGGCTGGGTGTTGTGTGCTGTCCTTAGGTTAGTTAGGTTTAAGTAGTTCTAAGTTCTAGGGGACTTATGACCACAGCAGTTGAGTCCCATAGTGCTCAGAGCCATTTGAACCATTTTTGATTAAAAGTGTTTATACACCGATGAGCCAAAAAATAATGGCCACCTGGTTAATTGTGAGTTGATTCACCTTTGGAACGCACTACAGCTGTCTGCGTGGCATGGATTCGAACACTGCTTAATAGGTTTCAGGAGGCACGTGGGTAATACGCACAGGTCACGTAGTTCCCGTAAATTACGTACTGATGGCTTATGGGCGCGGTGCTGGAGCCCGACAGCGATATGGGTGTGACCCATCGCATTCATATCAGGTAGATTTCATGACCAAGACATCAGATTGAGTTCACTACCATGTTCCTCAAACGTCTGTAGCAAGATTTTGGCCTTCTGACACGAACATTTATCCTGTTGGAAGATGCCATCACCGTCGGGGAAGACATCAAGAATGAAAGGATACAGCTTTTCCGCAATAATGTTCACGTAATCCACAGATTCCATTATTCCATTGTTCCTTAGACTACTACCACCACAGGTCCCATGGAAGCCCTGTGGCCTGGGGTCAGTATTATGCTATTTTCCTGTCGCACGTTTCGAGTAGCCGCTCACCTGGATGAGGACGTATCCGAACACGATCATGTACCTGATGTATCAAGAAACATCAAACCAGGCGGCACGTTTCCACTGACCCACAGGCCAATTTCAATGATCCCGTGAGCGTAATCGCAGTTGACGATGTCGTTGAGTCAACATGGGAAGCCGTAGGAGAAGTCTACAGCGGAGCCCGACGTTCAACACTGTGCACCGAACGGTGTTCTCCGAAACACTTTGCCTGCATGAGCATCATACTTTTTCTTCAGATCTGTCACAGATCCCCGCCTGTCCTACTGTACAGAGCGAGTAAGCCTGTGAACTCTACGTTAATAGATGGGACGTCCTTGTCGCCTAATCGTGAATTCATTGTCGTTCGACCACTTTCAATAAATGCTCACGACATTCACAACAGCACTCGAACAGCTGACCAGCTTCTAAGCTTATGAGATGCTCATCCCCAGGTGCTAGGCCATATCAATCTGATCTTTGGCAAAGCCACTTATGTCATGAGATTTCCCCATTAGCAATGATTCCTCATTCGTCTCTGCTCCCCTTGTATATTTTCCTTACTGCGTCACGTGCACCTCACCGAAGCCCACGACAAAATGATCTAGAGAGCATTTCTGTATGGTGCGGAAAGTGGCAATTGGCATTAAACAAAGAAAAGTGCGAGGTCGTCCACATGGGTACTAAAAGAAATCCCATAACTTTTGGGTATACGATAAGTTGCACAAATCTAAGGGCTGTCAATTCGACTAAATACCTAGGAATTACAATTCTGAGCAACTTAAATGGGAAAGACGAGGCCGTCCGGAGTGGCCGAGCGGTTCTAGGCACTACAGTCTCGAACCGCGCGACCGCTGCGGTCGCAGGTTCGAATCCTGCCTCTGGCATGGATGTGTGTGATGTCCTTAGGTTAGTTAGGTTTAAGTAGTTCTAAGTTCTAGGGGACTGATGACCTCAGAAGTTAAGTCCCATAGTACTCAGAGCCATTTTTGGAAAGACCACATAGATAATATTGTGGGGAAGGAGAAACAAAGACAGCGCTTTGTTGGCAGAAAACTTAGAAGATGCGACAAACCCACTAAGGAGACAGCCTATATTACACTTGTCCGTCCTGTGCTGGAATATTGCTGCGCGGTGTGGGATCCTTACCAGGTAGGATTGACGGAGGACATCGAAAAAGTGCAAAGAAGTGCAGCCCGTTTCGTGCTATCGCGCAACAGGGTTGAGAATGTCACTGATATGATACGCGAGTTGGGGTGGCAGTCACTGAAACAAAGGCGGTTTTCTTTGCAGCGAGATCTATTTACGAAATTTCAATCACCAACTTTCTCTTCCGAATGCGAAAATATTTTGTTGACACCCACCTACGTAGGGAGAAATGATCATCATAATAAAATAAGAGAAATCAGAGCTCGAACGGAAAGATTTAGTTGTTCCTTTTTCCCACGCGCCATTCGAGAGTGGAATGGTAGGGAAGTAGTATGAAAATGGTTTGATGAACCCTCTGCCAGGCACTTAATGTGTGAATTGCAGAGTAACCACATAGATGTAGATGTAGATGTGGCGCGTAAGTGAGAGCACTGACACTGCATATCTTACGTGTGCCAGCAGCCTTCTCCGGCGGGGAGCCAGTTCAAAAAAAATGTGTGTGAAATCTTATGGGACTTAACTGCTAAGGTCATCCGTCCCTAAGCTTACACTCTACTTAACCTAAATTATCCTAAGGACAAACACACACACCCATGCCCGAGGTAGGATTCGAACCTCCGCCGGGACCAGCCGCACAGTCCATGACTGTAGCGCCCTAGACCGCTCGGCTAATCCCGCGCGGCGGGGAGCCAGTAATAATAGTTCTTGACTGAGCGTTTAAATGCATGTGAGCTATCGATACCCCCTTATTCCGCCTCAGTTATACTATGTCGGCGAGTGCTGCGCCAGCACTGTCTCCACATTCACATACACCATAATTACTCTACCACGAAAACATCTGGGGCTACACTCGTCTCGTGTGAGACGTTCCCGGGGGGTACACTGGGGGCCGAACCGCACAATCACCCTGGATTCGGTGTGGGGCGGCGGTGGGGTGAGTGGACTGCTGTAGCCTGTTGTGGGGTTGTGGACCACTGAGGGCTACGGCGGGGACGAAGCCTCTCCGTCGTTTCTAGGTCCCCAGTTCAATACAATACAAGCTATCGATACTACACGAGAAATTTAAGACCTTTGGTGGGTACCTTTTAAATTACATGTTGATTTGCCGTGGGCCCTGCATGGAGCCGAGCGTTCGCGAAATGTGGCGGATAAGCCGACTAGTGTGACGTCACATCTCTTTGGCCCTGAGCTCACACACCAGGTGACATTCATTCTCGCGGTGGACAGTATTCATAGTGTTTTGGATAGTAATTTTACATTTACTACACTCATTTTGGTGTTCTGTCAATACTTCGCACTGACGGTGGAGTAATACACTAAGATGAGAGAAGTCATGGGATACCTCCAAATAACGTCTCGGACCTCCTTCTGGCCGGTTAGTGCAGCACCTCGACATGGCAAGGACTCAACAAATCGTTGGAAGTCTCCTGCAAAAATATTAAGCCATACGGTCTCAATCGACTTCCATAATTGTGAAAAAGTTGCCGGCGCAGGATGTTGTGCATGAACTGATATCTCGATTATGTCCCATAAATATTCGATGGGGTTCATGTCGGGCGATCTGGTTGGCCAAACAATTCGCTCGAACTGTCAAGAATGTTTTTCAAACCAGTCGCGAACGATTGTGACCCAGTGACATGACATCGTTGTTTGGGAACATGGAGTCCATGAATGGCTGCAAATGGTCTCCAAGTAGCCGAACATAACCATTTCCAGTCAATGATCGTTTCAGTGGGACCAGAGGACGCAGTGTATTCCATGTAAATACAGACGACATCATTATGGAGCCACCACCAGCTTGCATTGTGCCTTGTTCACAATTTGGGTCCATGGTTTCGTGAGATCTACGCCGCACTCGAACCCTACCAACAGCTCTTACCAGATGAAATCAGTACTCATCTGACGAGGCCACAGTTTACCAGTCGTCTAAGCTCCAAAGATATGGTCACGAGTCGAGCAGAGGCGCTGTAGGCGACGTCCAATCCTTGGCAAAGGCACTCGCGTCGGTTGTCTAATGCCATAGCCCATTTATGCAGCATTTCGCTGCACTGTCCTAACGGACACGTTCGCCGTACGTCCCTTATTGATTTCTGCGGTTATTTCACGCAATGTTTCTTGCCTGTTAACTCTGACAACTCTACGCAAACTCAGCTGCTCTCGGTCGTTAAGTGAAGGCCGTCGGCCACTGCCTTGTCCGTGGAGAGAAATAATGCCTGAAATGTGACATTCTCGGCACACTCTTGACACTGTAGATCTCGGATATTGAATTCCCTGGAGATTTCTGAAATGGAATGTCCCACACGCCTAGCTCCAATTATCATTCCGATTTCACAGCCTGTTAATTCCCGTTGTGTGGCCATAATCACATCGGAAACCTTTTCACATGAATTATCTAAGTACAAATGAGAGCTCCGCCAATGCACTGCCCTTTTATACCTTGTGTATGCAATACTACCGCCATCTACATATGTACATATCATATCCCATGACTTTTGTCATTTCGGTGTAAACTCCCGGCGCTTGCAGGGTACCTCTGGCGTCTTTGGTGTAATCCAGCAGGTTTCTAATTTTGTTGTTACTTCGATACAGCGATTTAATGACCACCCGATGAAAACTTTGGCCAAACGGTCAGTTACATTTTGCGCATATAGTAGCAGAATGGTGGTTGGTTGTTCCACCTCCCCGACTTTGTCACTCTGTTTCTTTGTCAACTCGAATTTGTTAAAGTTCCCTTCGCTGTATCTGTTAGTTATAATGTTAGCACTCATTCATCAGTTCCGATCTGATATTTCCTGCATCGTACAATCAGTGAGTCTGTGTTTTTAATAACGAATTCTTTTGCTGTAAATGTTGGTCGGAAACAGCGTGTGCGTATAGAGGATGAAGTCTAACTCCATCCTCAAAATTTCGGAGGCGGGGGAAGAAAATCCGTTGTGGTCGGATGGCGTACTACACCGACCTCAACTTATCAGATCGTTTTTCTGCACCGACAGCTGCTGTTCGTCCCACTCACACGAGACCTTCTGCCACCACCGAGTGAAGGAGGACAGTGCTTTCCTGTGCCAATATCGCTTCTGCATTAGGAGGTTACGCGAGTTATGGTGATGATAAGTGCTAATTTCTCTGAAGACCTGCTAGCGGCAGTGTCATTTCAGTATGCTAGTTGAGTGCGTGACACAGCTGGTCGGAAGGTGACGGCTTAGGTCAAGTACAGAAGTTATGAGTTGGGTTTACGATGGTGTAGAGGACTCTCAAGGGAGAGAATGAATGGAGGTGGGCATCGATTTTTCCGTATAAAAGGGGAAATAAAAGAGGGGAGCCGTTGAGGTAGGTCCTGTTGCAGGAGATATAAAACTTTACTGCTTTTCATTTGCATTTATTCGTTCAGTTAGCACGCATAAGAGTAGACGCCTTATACCGTCCTCACACGCAAAGTGTTTCGCAGTGTGAAGCACAACAAACCTTGATTCTCATGTGATTGGTGCACACATAGAAACGAGTTGGTCCTATCATGCACAAAAGTATCCGATCGACCTGAATTGCTTAAAAGAAGGTGACATTTTTCACTTTTGCTGTATTAGTTTTACATGTTCACACTAGTTTCAGCTTAACAGGCCACTATCAAGTGATTTTGTGGTTATGCAACAGAAATCTATGCGTTACATGCTATTGAATTGTTGATGCCTTTAAATATGTGTTTTCTATTCGTTTTGGTTCACGAATGCTTTGTTGTTGTTTGACAGCTTTATTTGCATTAAGACCATATAAAGTAATTTTCTTGCATTGTCTCTAATCTCTTATCGGTAAAGTCGTTTGACCATGCAATATGGTTACCACAGATAACCACTTGAGAACACTGCTCTATATGGCAGCGACTCGAGATGTAAATTAATACCACGACACTACAAATATCAGGGAACACCTTACTAGACGTGAGACAGTTTTTAACACTTTTAAACTCAGATTTATTACAACATTTGTCAAATGTTACCACTCTCATTAGTATCTGAGACAACGAATGCCCATAACTCACCCACATAGATGATTCCGTAATCCTTTCCGAAAACTAAATTTATTTGAGAATAAGAGAGTTTTCAATAATATCTGGACTCCCAAAGTTCGATGATAATTCGAAGTATTTTTCTTCTCTAAAAGGCGTTACATTACATTACATTAATACTTGTTCCATAGATCATGAATATGACATTTCGTAACGATGTGAAACGTGTCAGTTTAACATAAGTCTTCTTTAAGTAATATAATTAATCTAAACATTCATCTATTGAGTAGAAGGAGTTGTCATTCAGAAATTCTTTTAATTCGCTTTTGAAGATTGGTTGGCTATCTGTCAGACTTTTAATCCTATTTGGCAAATGGCTAAAGATTTTTATGGAAGCATATTTCACCCCTTTCTGTGTCAAAGTCAGATTTAACCCAGAATACTGAAGATCATCCTTTCTTCTAGTGTTGTAGCTATGCATTTCGCTATTATTTTTCAGCTGGGATGGGTTATTAGTAACAGATTTCATAAGTGAATATATATACTGCGAAGGTACTGTGAATATCCCGAGTTACTTAAATAAATGTCTGCAGGGTGATCTGGGGTAGGGTCCAGCTATTATTCTGATTACAGGCTTTTGTGCAATGAATACTTTTTCTCTTAATGATGAATTACCGCAAAATATTTACCATATGAATGCAGTGCAAGAAAATCACATATTAATCGTCGTCTGCGTCAAGTGGTTAATGAACTAATCTGTCAGAAAACCGCGGTTAACAGCGTCAAGTGCTCTATGGAAACTTCACCATCAACAATGTGTTGTTGTTAGTTGGTTCGTATGGCGTGGCAGAATTTTTAAAACAAACTTTAACGCAATATCGCTACGAGAACTCGTAGGCGTATTGGGCGCAAAAAATGTGGCGGCACAAACGACGTCCTTATTCGTGAAAGTAACCTGCAAAACTCTACAAAACGATAATAACGCGGTTACAAAATGCCTCCATGGAACTAAAACCAACAAGTTGCGTACTTCTTGTCGATGTTGGACTCATGCAACGAGACTTGTTTTATGTACGACAATTTTATTTGGAACGCAGTTACCCACGGGTCTCGCTTCGAAACTCCTCGAAAACCGTCTACAAGGAACTCATGAAATCAGCCCACTCAGCCCCGTCGAAGAAAAAATACGCATATCGAATGGAAAAGCGTCTGGAAGAATAGAAACACCCGAATCTTACTATCCAGTGTGGCGGCGGCAGAGTATGAGGTGGTTAATGATAGGACACATTTGTCGCAAAGCCGATTATGTAAAATCAGTGACTCCCAGTCCCACAAATTTGTATGCAAAGCACAATTCGACACGTGGAAATGGATCACAAAAAGGTAGTCAATATTGTCGGCACCGTTCCCTTATTAATTATAACAGATCTTAACACCAAACCGGACTGGCACTGTCACCTAAGAGGAGGAAACTACAGTGTCGCGTGTTTACTATGCTTTCACAGTAGAAAACAAAAATCTCACTCATACATGGGCAACATGCAATTTTTAATCACGGAATATTGGAAGATAAAACGAAATCCCATATACAGTGTGGGTAGAGTATTGTCTCGATACAACCCTCATTGAAAGTTTTCTAGTCCATACAGTCTACTTAGGAGTACATCAAGACAACCTAAGAGCGGAGGATCTGAAGGGGAACACGCACTGGCTCTTACTGAATCTTTCGAGAACAGCGTGGAATTAAAGACGACTTAACTGCAGCATTTCAGCGAGTCGCCTTCTAAGAGGAATCTCTTTCATGCAGGAGGAAATTTTGATTTCCCAGTGTGATTCCCTTTCTTTTTCTTTTCTTCATTGTTCTCTTTCTTCCAAGATGATGGCCTTCAAAATTATTTTAATCGCGAGAACAAGTGTGCGCAGAAGACCTTTTTAGTTCGAAAAGTGAAGTTTCTCTACAGTTCAGATTTAAACAACAAGCTGGTCTTCAAGAGGACTTCACGAGAAGTTGAAGGATCTGCGTCAGTATGAAGACTTTTAAGAAGGCTAGTACTTTCCAGTTCAATGGCGAAGAAACCACACGGGAGGAGGCGATGTTGGCTGGAGAAAGGAGGGCTGTAAGGAAACAACCTACAGAAAAAAATGAATTGATAGTAAGTTTGTATACTTTAGGTCTGGATTCGAGTCCCACTTGAGGCGATGGCTTTTAATTTGGCAAAAACAGATCCTATTTACCTCTGGTAACGCCACGTGAGGTGGTTCAAATTCAGATTGAGCGTGATGTCCCTTCGCTGTCAATTAGAGGTTAGGATGGGCCACGACAGAGGCGGAAGTGTCGACATGTAGAAATTCTGTCACTAGTAACCTTTCATAAACTTGTAACTTTATTCTAGTTGACGAACAAAACGCCATGTGATGTTCTAATGGCTCTAACCACTATCGGACTTAACATCTGAGGTTCAAATCAAATGGTTCAAATGGCTCTGAGCGCTATGGGACTTAACATCTATTGGCATCAGTCCCCTAGAACTTAGAACTACTTAAACCTAACTAACCTAAGGACAGCACACAACACCCAGTCATCACGAGGCAGAGAAATAACATCTGAGGTCATCACTCCCCTAGACTTAGAACTACTGAAACCTAACTAACCTAAGGACATCACACACATCCATGCCCGAGGCAGGATTCGAACCTGCGACTGTAGCAGCCACACGGTTCCGGACGGAAGCGCCTAGAACCGCTCGGTCACAGTTGCCGGCTCCATGTGATGTCACAGGACATTTATTTCATATTTTATTTGAGCTTGAGTCGTTGAATATATCGACTCTGGACTATCTACATCTACATCTACATGAATACTATGCAAATCACATTTAAGTGCCTGGCAGAGGGTTCATCGAACCACCTTCACAATTCTCTATTATTCCAATATCGTATAGCGCGCGGAAAGAACGAACACCTATATCTTTCCGTACGAGCTCTGATTTCCCCTATGTTATCGTGGTGATCGTTTCTCCCTACGGAGGTCGGTGTCAACAAAATATTTTTGCATTCGGAGGGGAAAGTTGGTGATTGGAATTTCGTGAGAAGATTCCTCCGCAACGAAAAACGCCTTTCTTTTAAGGATGTCCAGCCCAAATCCTGTATCATTTCACTGACACTCTCTCCCATATTTCGCGATAATACAAAACGTGCTGCCCCTCTTTGGGCTTTTACGATGAACTCCGCCAGTCCTATCTGGTAAAGATATGATTCGAAGTCGGATCTTCGCAGGATTTGATCGCTTAATGATGATACGGTTCCATCGGTTCTTTGTCTACTCTAGATTCCAAACTTCTCAATGTCTCCATGTAAGGTTCGAATCCTGGTCCAGAAAAAAAATTTTCATAATGTCTTTACAAGCACTAGTGTGAGCACACCTAACTGCTGGTGGACAATAATTATGATTTCTTACGTCTCGTCATTAGGTGTCAACAATAATGACGTGGGACGGTTTCCACTATCAGCAATACACAGGACGCTTCGTCACATCATTTCAAATTCATTCATGCCACTCCCAGGTACCGATGAAAAAGAATTCGACAGTTAACGTCTCTTCGTGTGCAGTAACGACGAAATGTGCAGGATTTGATTACCAATCAGCGTTGCAATCTTAGTCACGTTATTCCTAGGTCAAACACGCGCAAATCTCACTATTGGCGAAAGAAACCAATATTTAACGTCCGTTATGGCTAGAAAGGAACGTCGATAGCTGCCGGCTTTGAATCCAGAGAAGGCAAAAGTTATTCATTCATCTTGTCATTTCACAACCAAACATTTCGCTACTGCTGAAAAAATTCGATAACTAACATTTGATTTTGCTTAGTTAACAATATGATTCAAATCCCCGTCCAATATAAAACTTAATTTAAGTCGTTTCATGTTTGTTACTTGCGAATGAAAATATATTTAACATCTTTCGTGACTAGTTAACGGGAATAATAATTCGGGGGTAGGAGTGGCGCTCCAGTATAATGATAGTAGTCATGTGATTTGGAGTTCTCATTACTAACTGAACTAGGTAGAAATGAGGTATATAACACCTCTTAATGCCCAGTCAACAATGAAGCTCAGGCCTGTGTGCGAGTCTCGATCAGGCACGAAAGCTTTGCTTGGTTTGCATTGCCTATAGCCATATCCAGAACAAAAGAGTCCGTAATGTTTCTTATAGCTCAAACATACGCACAACTATTTGCTCATGACTTTTCATGGCACTTTGTGTTAGACAACAAGGGTGATAGATCACTTTCGAACTGCACGTAGATCTACGTGCTATCACAAACACAGTGAAACTACTACTGATAAGCTCACCGGACAAAAAATTAATCACCCCTAGAGAAATCATTATAGGCGTAATTTCTGCCCGTCCGTACAAGCCTCGGAAGATTCAACGGTATCGGCCGACGGCCGTATCATCCTCAGCCAATGGGCGTCACTGGATGCATACATGTAGGGACATTTGGTAGCACACCGCTCTCCCGGTTGTTGTCTGTTTTCGTGACCGGAGACGCTACTTCTCAGTCAAATAGCTCCTCAATCGGCCTCACCAGGGCCTAAGTACACTTTGCTTGCTAATAGAACACATCAGACTCAGACGGTCACCCATCCAAGCCCTACAGTGCTTAACTTCGGTTATCTGAAGAAAACCGGTGCTACCACAGCGTCAAGGTCGTTAGCTACAGGCAAAATTTAATAACGTGTAATTATGCCCCCTGACTTAATAACCGCCTGGATTTGATTATGAAGCGAGTCCACAAGATTGTGCAGGTACGTCGCATCCAGATTAAGCCACTCGCTGAGGATCTGATCGCGCAATTCCACTAAATTGCGGCGATTTTGATGTCGGCATTTTATCCGCTGCTCCGGCATGTCCCACAGAGTTTCTATGGCATTAAAGTCAGTGGCATTAGCAGCCCACTCGAGATATAATAGGGTCGAGGGGTGTCCAGGAAACCAGTCACATATTCTTCCAGCAGTCAGTGGCATTAGCAGCCCACTCGAGATATAATAGGGTCGAGGGGTGTCCAGGAAACCAGTCACATACTCTTCCAGCCCGATGAACTTTGCTGTTGTCGTCTTGAAAAATACTGGTTAGCAATGGTCTCTTGCACTGCGGCCGGCTCCAAATGTTCATTGCATGCAATTCCCACCGCAGTGATCTCTCGCCAACAGAATGCGATGGACTTTCATTCAGTATTTGCAGAAATTCCTGTCGAGTTTGGAAGCGATTTTGATTCACAAGCCGTGAAACGCGTCTCCGGTCTCTCTAAGTCAGGATCTTTTTCCGATCACAGTTCTCACATCGTGTTTCGTGGCCACTGCTTGTAGACAAGTTGAGAATTCCGCCGCGAAAAACCAAGAAATGCAGCAACTTTACACACCGTATGGCCATGGGCACGGCTGAACACTATTGCCCCTTTTTGGCACTCTGTCACGTCCTTACGTTTACCCTTGTTTACGTTCGATGTCCCCTTGAAACACAAACGTCTCACTGCTCGCTGCTGCTTTAAAGTAAGACCACGCCGAGTCGAACTGCACTGCAGCAGAGCGGCGAGGCACGACGTGACCAAATACTATTAACAAGGAAGAGCAAACAAACTGGTACACCTGCCTAATATCGTGTAGGGCCCCCACGAGCACGCAGAAGTGCCGCAACACGACGCAGCATGGACTCGACTAATGTCTGAAGCAATGTTGGAGGGAATTGACACCATAAATGCTGCAGGGCTGTCCATAAATCCGTAGTAATACGAGGGGTGGAGACCTCTTCTGAACAGCACGTTTCAAGGCATCTCAGATATGCTTAATAACGTTCAAGTGGGGAGTTTGGTGGCCAGCGGAACTGTTTAAAGTCAGAAGAGATTTCCTGGAGCCACTCTGTAGTAATTCTGAACATGTGGGGTGTCGCATTGTGCTGCTGGAATTGCCCAAGCCCGTTGGAATGCACAATGGACGAAAATGAATACAGGTGATCAGACAGGATGTTTACGTACGTGTCACCTGTCAGAATGGTATCTAGACGTGTCAGGGTCCCATTTCACTGCAACTGCACACGCCCGACACCATTACAGAGCCTCCACCAGCCTGAAAAGTCCCCTGTTGACATGCAGGATCCGTGGACTGATGAGGTCATCTCCATACCCGTACACGTCCATCTGCTCGATAGAATTTGAAACGAGATTCGTCGGACCAGGTCACATGTTTACAGTCATCAAAAGTCCAATGTCGGTGTTGACGGACCCAGGCGAGGCGTAAAGCTTTGCGTAGTGCAGTCATAAAGAGTACACGAGTGGGCCTTTGGTTCCGAAAGCCCATATCGATGGTGTTTCGTTGAATGGTTCGCAAGCTGACACCTGTTGATGGCCCAGCATTGAAAGCTGCAGCAATTGTGGAAGAGTTGCACTTCTGTCACGTTGAACGATTATCTTCTAGCAAGTATCACGACAATGGGCTTCATTCAAATCGTACCCCTTTGGACGTGGCAAACGAAAGTTCTTTTCATTGTATCCATTTTGGTGAGAGCTCTTGCAGGATTTTATTCCGGCATATGCGATGTCGGAGATTCGATGTTTTAGTGGATTCCTGATATTTACAGTACCCTCGTGAAATGGTCGTACGGGAAAATCCCCACTTCATCGCTACCTCGGAGACGCTAAACTCACTTAAATCTTCATAACCTGCCATTGCAGCATCAGTAACCGACCTAACAATTGCGCCAGACACTTTTTGTCTTATATAGGCGTTGCCGACTGCAACGCCGTATTCTGCCTGTTCTTATCTCTGTATCTGAAGAAGCATGCGGATACCAGCTTTTTTTGCCGCCTCAGTGTATATGAAGTAGTAGGAGACAGAACGTACTACGCGGCAGCGGAACTGCGCAGCGCAGCCGTGCTAGGCAAAGTTGACCAATTGGCCAACTCTGACACCCCATGCCCCGTCGCAGACTTCCGTTGTCGCTAGTGCGGTATAGCAAGTATCGCGACAATGGGCTTCATTCAAATCGTACCCCTTTGGACGTGGCAAACGAAAGTTCTTTTCATTGTATCCATTTTGGTGAGAGAACACCGCAGCTGTTTTCGTTAATTGCACTGTAGGAAATACAGCAACCAGCCACAAGATTTTTGAAGTAATTTTATTGCACCATTACTAGTTTCGGGCCTGAATTCATCGTTAGATGGTAGTGTTGATTTCTATGAAAAGCTCTCCTTTACGTATTATAAGACAGAGGTTTGATTTTATTTCACAATACATCTAATCAATGAACTTTTTGTTTATCAGAATGGCGTCAGATGAGGAAAAGTTAACTGACTGTATAAGTTAGTAGCCAGAGTCATATGACATTCAAAATGAACATTATATGAATAGTATCAGAAAAAGCAACATTTGGAAAGAACATGCCGGGGAAATGGGAATAAACATAACGTACGAATTCCTACAAATTACATTTTTATTTTATTTTGTGAAACTGACGATTAGGTCTTCATTTTTATGACTGTATGCTTATTACAACGTTTTTAACTACTTTTTTCCTCTTCGACGCCATTCCCTGTTTACCACGTCGTATCGTCAGACCAAAATTCCTCACGGGAAATTGAAGCAGTCTATGAATCCATTCCCTATCTGGAGAGCATTATTTGCGAAATTGCCTCCTAGATGCGGAAAATCTCAATTGTATCACTTCAGTCTCTTCATTGTCAAAAACAATGTATCTTATCTCAGGAAATTATGCAAGACACAAGTGGTAAGAATCACGTGCTCTGTATGTTCTGGACTGAGACGGATGTTGCGATACTAAATCCTAAATTTTTGGCACAGTATTCGAGAAGCGTTTTCTGAAACACTTCGAGCGCTGCTATGTCTGTAACGATATCTTTTTCCGATCGGTCATCTAACTGTGTACCGGGCTAATGTCTCATTGAACAGGTTTTCATTGGAGAAGCTTCATCTCCCACAGTGACGTGAGGCGGTCGAACTCTCGTGCCTAGTAATTCTTTTGGGCCTGGTATATTCAAGATACTTGTTTTCAGTTTTCTTGCTAAACCTAACCGTGGAAAGATCCCCGTATCGCTACTCTTTCCAAGGTCACCGACGTTCACATATATAAATTTATAATCTTCTTCCTCACATTACAAAGAAATTATCACATCTGTGTCACTTTCATCCAATTTGCTCGGAGTTTGCTGAACGATTACATACAAAATTTTCTACGCATTGTCGCGCCGCTGCAGTTCCAATGCGGTATATTAAGGCGCGCCGCGCCTCTCTGGTGCAGTGCAGTTCCGCTCAGTGCGGTTTTACGTTTATGCAACGCGCGTGGTTGGCGTGAAAGTCGATCGCTGTTCCATCTGCAAAGGATTAACCACTTAACTGCGCGTGCGCACTGGGATGACTAATTTTTTGTCCGGTGAGCTTACGTTGTTGGTGGTAAGGTCTGCGTGGAGTATTTGATCCTGTTAATTGCGGTTTTCTAACTGATTAGCTGGTTAACCAGTTAATACGAACAACTGTTAATCGTTGGTTTAAAAACCATGTAGAGGGCAAGCATAATTGAAATATACAAGGTGTTTCACGGTTCATATTAGATATTTCTCGAGGTTGCAGAGGGGACTTACTGGATCAAGTTTTAAATAGGAACCCACATCCGGAAACATCATCTAGCGCCTCTACAGGCCACCAAAGTTATAGGCGCCGGCGCCTGATATGTATGTAAATTCAGGGTGGTTCTGTGATGATGCTACAAACTTTCAAGGATGATGGAAAAGAATAAATGCATCAGTTTGAGGTAAGGGTCCCTGAACCGGAAACGAACGAGTCGATAGTCATAAACGAAAACCGTTCTGATACCTCTGACAGTCGAATACATGTACCGGTACTGTTGTTAAGTTTGTAGGGTAGATGTAGTAGTATGGAGCAAAACACGAAAAGTATCTAGTAAACATTGTCTCTAAAACGCATACCTTAAGAGCGATGAGCACTTGTTCAATGGAGGATGTGTGTTTCACACTAGCGAAGATGAACAAGTGCTCATAGCTCTTATGTATGCATTTTAGAGCCAGTCTTTACTAGATAGTATTTCATGTCTTGGTCCGTACAGCCACCTCTGAAAGTCGCATACCGTATATTCTTAGCAACAACAGCACCGGTAACGAGCTGGGTAATGCAGTGTTTAACACTCTGGACTCGCATTTGAGAGGACGACGGTTCAAACCCGCGTCCGCCCATCCTGATCTTTGTTTTCCGTGATTTCCCTGAAGTGCTTAAGGCAAAAGCTGGGATGGTTCCCTCGATAAGGGCACGGCCGATTTCCTTCCCCATCCTTCCCTAATCCGAGCCTGTGCACCGTCTCTAATGACCTCGTTGTCGAAGGGGCATTAAATGCTAACCTCTTCCCCCTCCAACAGTACCAGTACATGTATTCCACTGTGAGAGATATTAGAATGATTTTCGCGTGTAACTTTCGACTCGTTCGTTTCCGAACCACGGACCCTTACCTCAAATTGATACATTTATCCGTCTCCATCATCCCTGGAAGCTTGTAACATCGTCACGGAATCAGTCTGTGCATACATACATACATTTACAGGCATTAGCGCCTATAACTTTGACTCTCTGTAGCGTCGCTGGATGACGTTTCCGGACATAGGTTCCTGTGTAAAACTTGATCTAGTAAGTCCCCTCTACAACCTCTACACGTATCTAATATGAATTATGAACCACTCTGTATACATTTTTGAAAAGTCTTTTATTTGCAATAAAATGTAGTTTGAGAAAGGATTACGGAATGATTTATGGGCTTGAGTTCTGGACATTAGTTGTCTTTCATTCTAATGAGAGTGGTAACATTTGAAAAATGTGACGTATTGTAATAAATCTGGGATTAAAATCGTTAAAGAGGGTGTCGTCTCTAATAAGGTGTTTCTTGATATTTGTAGTATCGTGGTATTAATTTACGTCTGGCTTTATTGCGATACAGAGCGGTGTTCTCAAGTAGGCAGTTATGGTAACCACCTTGTATAGTCAAATGACTATACCGTATAGAGAGTGCCGGCCGAAGTGGCCGTGCGGTTAAAGGCGCTGCAGTCTGAAACCGTAAGACCGCTACGGTCGCAGGTTCGAATCCTGCCTCGGGCATGGATGTTTGTCATGTCCTTAGGTTAGTTAGGTTTAACTAGTTCTAAGTTCTAGGGGACTAATGACCTCAGCAGTTGAGTCCCATAGTGCTCAGAGCCATTTGAGCCATTCGTATAGAGAGTAGAGATCCTGAAAGAGAGATAAGTTAAGCGGGCTGCATGCAAATCAGGCGGAACGCAATTCAGGTGGTTTGGATACTTCTGAGCACGATAGTACATCACACACAACGTGCTCCTCAACGTTATTTGCGACCGCAGTTCTCCCCAGCGTCATTTTTCGGCTATACCTTTCAACTGTAATAATATCTGAAAATTCGCTTTGGCGTGCCTTTGGAGTCATTAACTGTGGCCTAATGTATTTTACTTTTTCATATACGCGGGAAGGCGTCTAAGCTTGCAAAGTTTAGTTTCGAAACTGTAATTTCTAACATTACACAAACTCTGCTCCATTAAGACGCACATTTGTCCCTTGCCCACATGCTATCCATTCTGACATGCCTGTAGTATTTTGATATGGCTATTCTGAACTGCGAGGGAATTAATCAGTGTCGTAGGTAGCAATCTTGCAGTTATTTGGCCCACGTTCCCTAACACGTTCACAAAATGATGCAGACCTACTCCTCAACGGATAGCACTCTTATTTGTTCGGCATATAGAAAATGCCGGAAGACTGTTCTGTGAAGTTAATAAGGTAGCCATAGAATCCTTACGAAATTGCTGCGGCAGTATAAAGGCTAAGCCACAGCTATATAATTACTGGAAATTTCATCATAACGAACCGTAATAAAAATGAGGCCCTCTAAATGTGCCAGTTCTCTGAAACTGCATAGTGCTAAATGGCCCAAATATGAAAATCCTTTAACCACTAACATGTTGTTTCTCATCATTGTATTATGACAAATCGTACGAAAAACGACGCGTTTTCGAGAAATCCTCAGTGTGGCAATGCTTCGAAACAGTATATCACCATAGCACGTAAGATGCTTTTTTTGGTCATCTATCCTCGGAATACCGAATTGTTTAATACTTTCCGCCAATCTCATCATCTCAGAGGAATGCTTGTCCTTTCATCATCAATTAAATGTATTCCAAGCTCTGTCTTTCCTTACGGTTTTACCCTCTATAGCTCCCTCGTGTACCATGCTAATTATTCTCTGAAGTCTTAATATATGTGTATCATTTTGTCCGTTCTTTTATCAATGTTTTCTACAAGTTCCTCTCCTCGCCAGCCAGTCCTGCAGAGAACCTGGACACTTCTTATATTATAGGTCCATCTAATTTTCAATATCCTTATATAGCAACTCATGTCAAACGCTTCGATTCTCTTCTTTTACGGGTTTCCACAGTCCAAGATTCACTTCAATACAAGGGCTGCTCAGAGAGTAATACATCGCATTTTTTTTTCAGCCGAATATAATGCTACGAATGTGAAACGTTGCTTACGTATTATTTGAAGTCTGCTGACTGAGCGCGCCAAGTTTCCGTCACTTCCGACAGATAGCGTAGCTGCAGGACAGTTTCAAAATGGCGTCTGTAGGTGATGTACGTTGTAAGCAACGTGCTGTCATTGAATTTCTCACTGCCGAGAAAGAAACTGTGGGGAATATTCACAAACGCTTATGCAAAGTCTATGGGTCATCTGTTGTCGACAGAAGTACAGTTTGTCGCTGGGCACGGAGGGTGAGGTCATCAGAAGGCGGTTCGGCGGAGCTCCACGATTTGCAGCGGTCGGGGAGACCATCCACGCCTGTCATAGCTGACACACCTGACCTAGCCCCCCCCCCCCCCCCCACGGACTTCCACTTGTTTGGGCCATTAAAGGATGCCATTCGTGGAAGACATTTTGAGGACTATGAGGTGGTGATTCACACAGTGAAGCACTGGCTCGTCCACCAGGACAAGGATTTGTACTGACAGGGCATACACGCCCTTGTTTCTCACTGAAGGCCATAGACTGGGATTGAGGTTACTTGGAAAAATAGGGTGTGTAGATAAAACATCATTTTTTTGTGTGTAATTCTCATTATGTTCAATAATTAATTGTCAAAGAATAAAAAATGCGGTGCATTACTTTCTGAGCAACCCTCTTACAGTGCTGTGATCCAAATGTACATTCTTAGAAGTATACTGATCATCAATTACGGGCTTCAACTCCGAACGACGTAACCCAGTCCACTAAATTATAATATACTGTACATCCCTAGGACAAAAATCCATGCCCAGTAGTTGGAGGAACACACAGCTTACATCAGTCTACAAGAAGGGTACAAGAAGTGATTCACAACATTACGTCCAATGTCCGCAGCTCGTGGTCGTGCGGTAGCGTACTCGCTTCCCACGCCCGGGTTCCCGGGTTCGATTCCCGGCGGGGTCAGGGATTTTCTCTGCCTCGTGATGACTGGGTGTTGTGTGCTGTCCTTAGGTTAGTTAGGTTTAAGTAGTTCTAAGTTCTAGGTGACTGATGACCATAGATGTTAAGTCCCATAGTGCTCAGAGCAATTTGAACCATTACGTCCAATACACATTGGTTTGCAAAACTTACGGACGAAAGTAACTTTCGCATGATACGATACTGCCAAGTAACATAGCTCGATGTCATTTGGGTCATATACAGAAGGATCTGTTACAGTATGGTGCAGAAGGTAGCTGAAAGAAATACGCAACGAGACGAACATAAATAGCTGACAATAATTACATTGAAATCTCCGCGATTTACGATGGTCCTCTGGACATTACAAAAGACGGGACATAGTTTTTAATAGGGGGCGTGACCACCACGGACATTAAGGCATGCTCTGCGACGTGCTCCTGCGCTGACACCAAGTTGGTAAGGAGTTCATGTCGTAAGGCATTCCATTCCTGCACCAGAGCAATCGACAACTGCTGGGCAGCCGTTCGGGTATGTGGACGTGCTGCAGAACGTCTCCGCAACGCATCCCACACGTGCTGTTCGACGCGGTCACTTACTGTCATAAACATGCACCTTAAGGAGACGCACACAGGGAAGGAGAACAGTGACACAGTAGCGTTTGACTGGTGAGCGTGCCGTGTTCAAAATGATTTGGAGGTCAGTACGCGCATGCAACAGTATGTCTCCCCATAAGATAACTCCCGACCAGAAAGGAAAAAAAAAAAAAAAAAACAGACGATAATGTTCTACAATGTTTCTGGATGCACTACATGTGTAAGTAGGCTGTTTAGGTTTTTATGTTGGTAACACCACGTAGTGCTCTCTATGAAAATCGATGACTGTGTTGTGTGCAGTCTGTGGCTGGTTGGACTCATTGTTGAAATATTCGCTAGTGTAGCGTTGGGCAGTTGGATGTGAACAGCCCGTAGTGTTGGGTACTTGGAGGTGAGCCGCCAGCGGTGGTGGATGTGGGGAGAGAGATACCAGAGTTTTGAGAGGTTACTATAAGCGGACGATCTGGACCAGTGTCCGTCAGAAAAAGGAAATTTGTAAAACTGGATGTCACGAACTGATATATATAATGACTTTTGACCACTATTAAGGTAAATACATTGTTCTTTATCAAAATCTTTCATTTGCTAACTATATTCCTATCAGTAGTTAGTGCCTTCAGTAGTTAGAAACTTTTATTTAGCTGGAAGTTTTGGCGCTACAGTAGTTCGAGTAACGAAGATTTTTGTGAGGTAAGTGATTAATGAAAGGTATAGGTTATTCTTAGTCAGGGTTATTCTTTGGTAGGGTTTATTGAAAGTCAGATTGTGTTGCACTAAAATATTGTGTGTCAGTTTAGTGATGATCAGAATAAGTAAAGAGATAACTGTCTGAGTGCGTTGAGTTTTGCTCAGCTGTTTGAAAATCAAATAACGTAAGAGATTTTCCAGTACTGTCATTATATACGTACAAAGGGGAAGTTTCATATGGCAACCCTGCCAGGATACCTCACTGGAATCATCAGATTTTTTTTCTTGTAGTTTGTGTAATTAGTGTAGTTATTGTTTATTGCTAGCATGTAATTGTAGAGAGAATCTCCTTTGTAGTTGTAGTTTTTCATTGTTGTACAGTGAAACAGTTGTGACAAGCAGGTAGATTTCCACCAAGTATTTTGCAGCCGCACTTGCAATTAATTGGATATTATTTTCAGTGCTATTTTAAAGTGTTTTCTTATTTTGCTCTTCAAATTGTGCTTTTCTGTGTTATTGTGTGAAATATTTTGACAATTATGGAATGTGAAAAATGTAACACTAGGCTCCAAAGTAAACTGAGAAATGACAGTGAAGACGAGAGTAGTGTGTTTGCGCCACCGTGTAATGAATTAACCAATGTTCAGCACAGTAATTTGGTAACTGTGCATTTACATACAAAGTGGAAGTTTCACATGTTTCCACCACTCACCATATGAGGGTGCATCCAGAATCACTGCTCATACTGAATCTACTCTCATCCGAAAAGAGCACGTGGTGCCATTCCTCGTTGATCCAGGCCCTACACTCTTTGGCACCAACGCAAAAGGTGCTCCCAACGCGGAAGTGTCAACCGAAAGCAATGTACTGGTCGCTGGGCAGGAAGACCATCCTATGCAGTCTCTGTGCCACTGGGGAGTGTGAGACTGCTTGCAGTCCTGTTAAATGTGGTTGCAAATGCATGTGCTGTTTGATTAGGGGCCCTTTCGGTCATCTGCTGCCGTAGCTGAGCGTGATCGACCACTTCCTCTCCTTTGGGCAGCAGTACTTGTCGTTTGGAACACTGTTGATGTACGTGTAACAGCGCTGCGGGCATTACCTAATTCCTGGGCTACACTCGTTACATTTCATCCTTCTTCCAGTTTCCCGATGATTCTTCCCAATTTGAAGTCATCCAGGTGTTGTCTCTGGGCCATCTTGTAGTGAAGAACACCACCACAAGGGTGCACCGTAATTTCTCACTGATTCATACTTCACACACACACACACACACACACACACACACACACACACACACACACATACACACTGCCTTTTCCTGTTGCTCCAACTGCCTCTTATTGCGGGGCCAGTCCCCTCTGGCGCTGTACTCACGCTGAACTTGTTACGCGACTGTTTTTCCCAAACTGTCTTGTAACTGATTAAAAACCCGAAGTGAAAAGATAAATCAAATCGGAATAAATGAATCCCCGCCGATAAATGGAATATGACTCGGTACCAGTGATTGCCAGGGCTTGACTACGTAGATTACAATTTCCTATATCGAGCTGCACATACACTTAAATAAGAATCCTCTATGAAAGCATCTTGCACTTCGCTGAAGGCGAGGGGACGCACTGTAGGGTAACAGTTGCTAGCAGCAAAACAGCCTCCGACAGAATTCACAGAAGGCCAGGACAACAGGGACTGTTTTTAGGAAGCTACGTGGTCTGAGGATGGATGCTGTTTTGGCAGAATCCCGGAAGTACTATAGGGCTGGAATGAGATTTTCACTCTGCAGCGGAGTGTGCGCTGATATGAAACTCCCTGGCAGATTAAAACTGTGTGCCCGACCGAGACTCGAACTCGGGACCTTTGCCTTTCGCGGGCAAGTGCTCTACCATCTGAGCTACCGAAGCACGACACACACCCGGTCATCACAGCTTTACTTCTGCCAGTATCTCGTCTCCTACCTTCCAAACTTTACAGAAGGTCTCCTGCGAACCTAGCAGAACTAGTACTCCTGAAAGAAAGGATACTGCGGAGACATGGCTTAGCCACAGCCTGGGGGATGTTTCCAGAATGAGATTTTCACTCTGCAGCGGAGTGTGCGCTGATATGAAACTTCCTGGCAGATTAAAACTGTGTGCCCGACCGAGACTCGAACTCGGGACCTTTGCCTTTCGCGGGCAGGTGCTCTACCATCTGAGCTACCGAAGCACGTCGTGCTTCGGTAGCTCAGATGGTAGAGCACCTGCCCGCGAAAGGCAAAGGTCCCGAGTTCGAGTCTCGGTCGGGCACACAGTTTTAATCTGCCAGGAAGTTACTATAGGGCTGTTTAAGACAGGAACAGGTTTCAGACATTTATTGATTGCAAACCACAAAAGATACAACACAGTTCCAAAGTTCCTAGAAAGAGAAAGGTCAAATTTTTTCATACATTCGATGTGAGCACCATGTGTTGGACGACAAATAGAACTGTGGGTCATTTCCTGCCACACACGAAGCAGCATGTCTTTCGTTATCAAATTCACAGCTTCAACAATGCGATGTCGCACACTTTTAAGACTGTCAGGCATATGGAGGATAAAAATATGGTATTTTACGTAATCCCACACATAAAAGTTACAAGGTGCGAGGTCTGGAGACCCGGGAGGCCACAGGCGATGAAGCTCATCTTCTGTCCCTCCTCTTCCAACCCAACGTCCTGGAAGAGTGTCGTTCAGGTAACGTCAGACGTGCTAAGAGAAATTTTCGTGTGTGGCAGGAAACAAGCCACCGTTTAAGTATCTGCCGTGTAACACATGGTGCTCACATTGAATGTATAAAAATATTTGAACTTTTGTCTTTCCAGGAATATTGGAATTGTGTTTCTATCTTCTGTAGTTTGGAGTCAACAAATGTCTGAAATCTGTTCCTTCTTTCTGAATAGCCCTGTACTATGGACAGAACTGCAGGCAGTCAGAATTCGTCAAAATACATCTGTCTATAACTTAACATCAGCAGTGTAACAAGAGGGTTCTGGGCCATTTTCTATGTGATTTACGACTTGGTCCTGACCCCTGATGAGATAACAACTTAATTAATTGGCCCCTTACTTAATTGTGCTCTGTCTCTCTCTGGACGCTCTCTGTCACTCCCTCCCTCTTCCCTGCAACCTGGCCTAGTGTTTGAGGGGTCCAGTAGCGTTTGAGTATCGCAACCTTTCGGCCAGTGGGCTCCTGAGTAGGTGATACTCCACGTGGAGTAGTATTTTATACTATCAGTTGCCTGAGGATTGGCAGCGCCCGTTTCCCACCAGCATTAACATCTACATATACATATATACTCCTCTAGCCACCAAGTGGTGTGTGGCGGAGGGCACAATTCGCGCCGAAGTCATATTCCCCCCCACTCTTGTCCACTCGCGGATCGCGCGAGGGAGTAGCCTCAAACGGAAAAGTTGCAAAAGTAGGAATAACAGCAAGCAGCCAGTAAGTTCAATACATATTTGATATTGTTGCTATCGTAATTGTTTCTCGTTGCTATTAAAATTATTTACGTCAGCAGTGTTGCTCCAGCAGCAGGAGCCACATAAATTAGCGACATTAAAAAAAAAAAAAAAAAAAAAAAGACATTTTGAGGAGCAGCAAGGAACTAGTAAGTATTAGTCAAATATATTAGTGATATTGTTGCCATTATAACTGTTTCTCATTGATATTACAACTGTTAATTTTAGCACTACTGCTTCCAGCAGCGCAGCCATCATCAATATAACCGAGACAGTAAAGAGTTGCATTGCCTGCAGTTTACTATCTCGCCAGCATGCAGTGGCGTGAAAATATGAATTCCGTTTCTGTCGTAATGCTACAGTGGTGAGGGCAGCTAGTTGAAAGAAATTAACGTTTTTTCGTGTCAAAGGCTATCTGTCGTCAGCACTAATGCAGTACACAGTGGTGAAGGTCGAAAAAAAACTATAAGTGTGTGTCTGATAAGTGCAAGTATTGCATTATTAGGCGTTCGCTACCGCAATTGTCTGTCTGTCTGTGGCGGCAGCAGCAGCCTCGAGTTGCTAGCAGCTATAACTGTTCTGAAAAAAGGGGTGGTCTGGAGCAAGGTAGCATAGCTAGAGGACGAGACTGTGCTTATAACAAATTATGTCGCTTGAGAGCCACACTGAAGCGCCAAAGAAACTGGTATAGGCATGCATATTCAAATACAGAGATACGTAATCTGGCAGAGTAAGGCGCTGCGGTCGGCAACGTCTATACAGGAGTGGGAACTGGTAGTATGGACCAAAACAAGAAAAAAAAGCCAGTAAACATGTGCTCTAAAATGCATTCCTTATGAGCTATGTGCACTTGTTCATCTTTGCTACTTTGAAACACAACTCTTCTAATGTTCAAGTGCTCGTAATTTTTAAGGTATGCGTTTTAGAGCACATGTGTGCTGGACTTTTTTTCTTATTTTGGTCCATACCATCACTTCCCAAAAAATGGAAAGCAAAGAACTTGCAGTAGAAGAGATTTGTTTCACAGTATCGAAGGTGAAAAATTGCTCGTAGCTCTTGGGTATGCATTTACGACCCTATGTTTACTGAGACTTTTTTGCTTCTACTATCGTGTACTTTCAACTGTATGCGTTTACGCCATTAATTATGATACACCCTATATAAGTAACAAGTGTCTGGCGCAGTTGTTAGGTCGGTTACTGCTGCTACAATGGAAGGTTATCAGGATGTAAGTGAGTTTGAAAGTGGTGTTATAGTCGAGCGATGGGACACAGCGTCTCCGAGGTAGCGATGAAGTAAGGATATTCCAGTACGACCATTTCACGAGTGTACCGTGAATATCAGGAATCCGGTAAAACATCAAATCTCCAACATCGCTGCAGTCGGAAAAAGATCATGCAATAACGGGACCAACGATGACTGAGGAGAATCGTTCAACGTGACACAAGTGCAACCTTTCCGCAAATTGTTGCAGATTTCAGTGCTGGGCCATCAACAAGTGTTAGCGTGCAATCCATTCAACGAAACATCGTCGATATGGGCTTTCGGAGCCGAAGACCCACTCGTGTAACCTTGGTGACTGCACGACACAAAGCTTTACACCTCGCCTGGGCCCGTCTACAACGATATTGGACTGTTGATGACTGGAAAAATGTTACCTGGTCGGACGAGTCTCGTTTCAAATTGTATCGAGCGCATGGACGTGTACAGATATGGAGACAATCTCGTGAATCCATGGGACCTGCATGTCTGCAAGGGACTGTTCAAGCAGGTGGAGGCTCTGTAATGGTGTGGGACGTGTGCAGTTGGAGTGATATGGGACCGCTGATACGTCTAGATAGACTCTGACAGGTGACACGTACGTAAGCATCCTGTCTGGTCACCTGCATCCATTCATATCCATTGTACATTCCGACGGATTTGGGCAATTCCAGCAGGACAATGCGTCACCCCCCATGTCCAGAATTGCTACAGAATGGGTCCAGAAACACTCTTCTGAGTTTAAACACTTCCGCTGGCCACCAGACTCCCCAGACATGAACATTGTTGAGCGTATCTGGGATGCCTTTCAACGTGCTGCTGAGAAGAGATCTCCACCCCCTCATACTCTTATGGGTTTATGGACAGCCCTGCAAGATTCATGGTGTCAGTTCCCTCCAGCACTACTTCAGACATTAGTCGAGTCCATGCCACGTCGTGCTGCGGCACTTCTGCGTGCTGACGGGGGCCCTTCGCGACATTAGGCAGGTGTAATAGTTTCTTTGGCTTTTCGGTGTATTACGCCATTCGAGGCACCAGGTGGATATGTAAGTATGCCACCAGAATTATTACATATTTATTCATAGCAAAATTCTATAATTGTTTTTTGCAGCCAATCGCAACATAGCTTAGCCAATAACGACAATTCATGACTACTGCCACAGTATTGTGTGCCTCGAATGATGTAACAGAACTCACAAGAGATGTGTGGTAGTCATTGTTCATCTAGCTTGTCGATGGATAACATACGTAAAAATTGTTGTGAGTACTTACATATTTGCCAGTGCCTCGAATGATGTAATTTGTTATTAGCAAATCGATTCTAACTTATCCTCTCTTATCCCCTGGGCTGGACACACAGTGGCCTTTTCTTTTTAGCTAGAGTGTGGCTACTGCCGCCACAGTATTCTCGAACAGACTGTCTGCATTGGAGTGCGTTATCATTACCGTATTAATCCCGCACAGTTGTAATAATTTTTTTCGACCTTTTGGTTTTGCTGCTGACGGCAGGTACGAAAATATTTTTTTTTTCAACATCAGTGTACGCTGGCGGAGCTCTGCTGGACATAAACTGAGTAGGCTATATCGACGCTGTCGACGTGTTTACAACGTTGTGCTGCTGGAAGAAACAGTGTCCTTTTTAGCTAGAGTGTGTGTAGCAGTTATTCTCTTTAGTAATCCACGGCTACAGCTGCCACAGTATTGTCGGACAGATGACCTGTGGTGGAGAGCACTTGCATTGCTTATTAATGCAGCAACTTAAATAATTTTTTGATCCGCGTGCAGCTGAGTATTGGAGTTATTGCTAACGACTCAACTGCCTGGCCACACCACTTTTTCCACATCACGATCGACACATCGTACTATTTTCAACTTCCTGCTCACACGCTTGAGTGATGGCTCGAAAGTTTTTAACTTTCCGGAGAACACATCGTTAATGGCTTAGTGATATTGCGATTGGGTGCTAAGAACAATTATTATAGAACTTTGCTGTGGATAAACACGTAAGGATTCTAGTGGGAGCATTTACATGTCCGCCTGGTGCCTCTAATGGCGTAATAGATCTCAAGTGGCGTAATTTGTTACAGGCGCAGTCCGATCGCCTCCCCATGCTGCCCTGCTCAGAGTACTCCTTTTTAGAGCAGTTATAGCTGCTAGTAATTCGAGGCGGGCTGCTGCCGCCACAGACAGACAACCGCGGTGGTGAACGCCTAATAATGCCACACTCGCACTGCGCTAACACACACTTATAATTTTTTTTCGCTTTCATCACTGTGTATTAGCATTCTTCCTCATGACAGGTAGACTGTCATTGGAAAAAATATTAATTTCTTCAACTAACTTCCCACATCAGTGTAGCATTACGACAGGGAGGGAAATATTAATTATTATTATCACGCCATTGTGTGATGGCGTGAAAGTAAACTGCAGGCAATGCAACTCGTTACTGGCTCGGCTATATTGCTGATGGTTGCACTGCTGGAAGCAGCACTGCTGAAATAAACAATTATAACAACAATTATAATGGCAACAATTTCACAGGTATATTTGACAAAACTTGCTGGCTGCTTTCTGCTGTTCTAAACGCATTTTTTTGCAACGCCGAGGCTACTGCTGCTGCCAATGCTAGTAGGAACTGGAGCTGCCCGTGCTCCGGCAACTGATAGCGTAAAATGCTACTCGACGCGGAGTCCCAGCAGCTCAGGAGCCCATTGAGGGGAAGGCTGCGATGCTGGAACACTATTGGACCCCTCAAGCACTAGGGTGAGGGGAAGGAGGAGGAGTCGTGTGATAGAATGCGTCCAAAGAGAGACAGAGCACAATTATGTAAGAGGTCAATTAATTGTTATCTTATCAGGGGTCAAACCCTAAATCACATAAAAAAGTGACCCTGGACCCGTGCTGTCATAATACTAACCTCTTGGAGAGTGGAATGGGCACAGAATGTTTAGGGCGCCTTTGAAGATTGTGGAACACCGCCACTGCTCTCACGCCCAGGAAACCATGATTGTTTAACGAAAAGTAAAAAAACAGCTGCCATTGGTTAACGTAAATAACTTAGTAGTGGGAGTAAGAAATATGACTGTACCTACAGAGGCCGAGTCCGACCTTACTGGCCAGCACGTGAACGTAGAGAGAGAGAGAGAGAGAGAGAGAGAGAGGGAGGGAGAGAACATGACAGTTTTGTACCACCAAAAATAACGAATTTTGTAACTGGTTAACTGCCTGAAATGAGATTAAAGGAGGGAAAGCAACGTCATTTAAGAGAACTTCTCACTGGTTGGCACTGTTCGCCCTGGTAGCTGAGTATAGACTTACATGGATATGGTGTCTGTTCTTGCGGACATGTCCGAAAGAACAGACACCATTGATGACCTGCAGCCGTCTAGAACGAAATTAGAATTATATATTATTACTTTCAGCTGCTGACGGGCGTTGATATATATCAACGAGGACAGGTGAAAATGTGTGCCCCGATCGGAATTCGAACCCGGGATCTCCTGCTTACATGGGAGAATCTCTATCCTTTTTTTTTTTTTTTTTTCGTTGGGTTTGGTCGTTGCGGACGTCACATAACATCCTTTAAAGTTCGTTTTTTGATCCTTCCAGTCAGTTTTTTTTTTATTACAGAGGCCAACCAGCTCTCTGACCGAACACGCTGAGCTACCGTGCCGGCAATCCATCTGAGCCACCGAGGGCACAGAGCATAGTGCGGCTACAGGGACTATCTCGTGCACGCCTCCAGCGACACCCATATTCTCACCTTATATGTCGACACACTACATTCGTCGTGTCCCTATGTCCGAAAGAACAGACACCATGTCCATATAAGTGTATAGTTCTGGCAATGCCAGCCATAACCTTCCTGTTCTGTGCGGATGCCCACATATTACCCGAACTCCTACGGGACTTGGTAAGAATGTCTTCAACGAGTAATGAGCGTGTTGTGTGTTGTGTGAACATGTAAGGTGAGAATGTGGGACTCGCGGGAGGCGTGCGCGAGATAGTTCCTGCAATCGCACTATTCTCTGTGCTCTCGGTGGCTCAGATGGATAGAGCGTCTGCCATGTAACAGGAGATCCCGGGTTCGAGTCCCGGTCGGGCACACATTTTCACCTGTCCCCGTTGATATATATCAACGCCGGTCAGCATCTGAAGGTACTAATATATAATTCTTATTTCGTCCTGGTAGCTGAATGGTCAGCGCGACGTAATGTCATGCCAAGGAGCCCGGGTTCGATTCTCGGCTGGGTCGCAGATTTTCTCCGCTCAGGGACTGGGTGTTGTGTTGTCCTAATCATCATCATCATCATCATCAAGTCGCCGAAGTGGCGTCAACTCAAAAGACTTGCACCAGGCGAACGGTCTAGCCGACGGGAGGCCCTAGCCACACGACATTTCATTTCACTGGTTGGCGCTCACAGTATTTATCATTCAGTCAATCAAAATTGCGTGTTCCAGAAAAACGCAGAGAACCGAGTCTTTCTTGTCGGAAGCGGGCTGTTACTTGTTAGATAAGCGCCTTCCCGGGCAGTCTCCTTCGTATTTCAGCATCGCGACAGCCAGCCACCACCCTGGCCACACTTCACCTCAGCAGCGAAAGAAGCATCTTGCGGAGCTGAACTTGAAGCAAGTAGTTGGTACAGACACAATTACTGATTTTGCACCTAACTTCAACCGCCACTTGCAGATTATGACTATGGTCAGTTCCAGCCACAAACGTGAGGCGAACTGTAGGAATTCGAGTCATTTTTAACGAGGTTTATAAATTTAGATCCTCAATCTGAAAACTCGCTTGCTATTAGAAGTTCAACATACTAACAACTCTGGCCACAGGTGCAATTGCGTACCCTTCTGTAGTACGCACGAACCTTCGAGTCACGGTACTACTTCTGTAAATGTACAGGGTTATCAAAAAGTCAGTATAAATTTGAAAACTTAAAACCACGGAATAATGTAGATAGAGAGGTAAAAATTGACACACATGCTTGGAATGATATGGGGTTTTACTAGAACAAAAAAAAATCACAAAAAGGCGCGTGAAAGATCTCTTGCGGCGTCGTTTGGTGATGATCGTGTGCTCAGCCGCCACTTTCGTCATGCTTGGCCTCCCAGGTCGCCAGACTTCAGTCCGTGTGATTATTGGCTTCGGGGTTACCTGAAGTCACAAGTGTATCGTGATCGACCGACATCTCTAGGGATGCTGAAAGACAACATCCGACGCCAATGCCTCACCATAGTTCCGGACATGCATTACAGTGCTGTTCACAACACTATTCCTCGACCACAGCTATTGATGAGGAATGATGGTGGACATATTGAGTATTGCCTGTAAAGAACATCATCTTTGCTTTGTCTTACTTTGTTATGCTAATTATTGCCATTCTGATCTGATGAAGCGCTATCTGTCGGACATATTTTGAACTTTTGTATTTTTTTGGTTCTAATAAAACCCCATGTCATTCCAAGCATGTGTGTCAATTTGTACCTCTCTATCTACATTACTCCGTGATTTATTCAGTTTTCAAATTTATACTGACTTTTTGATCACCCGGTAAATCTTTTATCCAGATAAGTTTTTATTTGAATCATAACTCAGATCCCATGTCCAGGTTTGCCAAGACATTAGCTTGTTATTGTCAATGATTGCCAAACTATTTCTTTTGCATTTTCGTGGAATAAAGTGAGTTAATTGAGCTTGTTGTTTAATTTCGGAGATAACGATTTCCTTGCTCATTGATTTGCAGGGCAGCAATTTGATTGTGTCAGAAATACGGGACTATTTTAATATATCCAATTAAAGATACACATTTTTAAACCACCAACCCCACAGCTTACTGTGGTGTCACCGCCAGACACCACACTTGCTAGGTGGTAGCTTTTAAATCGGCCGCGGTCCATTAGTACATGTCGGGCCCGCGTGTCGCCACTGTCAGTAATTGCAGACCGAGCGCCGCCACACGGCAGGTCTAGAGAGACTTACTAGCACTCGCCCCAGTTGTACAGCCGACGTTGCTAGGAAAGGTTCGCTGAGAATTACGCTCTCATTTGCCGAGACGATAGTTAGCATAGCCTTCAGCTAAGTCAATTGCTACGACCTAACAAGGCGCCATTTCTCCTTTGCTATGTATCTAATGAAGCATGTACAGTAACAAGACCAATGTTCACCAATTATGGATTAAAGTTAAGTATTCCAGAAGCTACGTACTTTTCTTTATAGCATTCATTACGTATCCTGTTTCAGACCTCACGCCATCCTGCGTGAGCTTATAGCGTGCATTTCGGCTTCCTCAAACAACACGGTGTTGGCACTTCTGCCGACACATCAAATTGGCGACGAGTAAAAACTGGGTCTTGTTCTTTATCCTTGCTTAGTTTACTTGTGTCATGGCTTCGCCACAATCTCCAGATGTACTGTCCGAATTTTATCGCTTGCAGAATCAGCAGACGTAGGCGTTATTGGATGCCCATGGACAGCTCGTCCAGGGTCAACGTGCAATGCAAAACGATGCGGCAGCCGCCGCTCCACCGCTACCGCAGCCACAACATGCAGTTGCACCACCTTTTAGACGCTTCGATGCGGCCCTGGAAAGCTGGACGGAGTGGTCACGCCAATTTGGGTTCCATCTAGCCGCCTACAGAATTCAAGGTAACGAGCGGCAGCCTCATTTATTGGCGTGTGTAGGGGTGCAATCCTACCGTGTGATAGTGAAATTATTTCCCCGACGCGACGTAGCAACTCTGTCCTACGAAGAAATTTTGTCTGCTTTAGATGCATATTTCAAAGAAACAGTCAATGTCGTTGCAACAAGGTATACGTTCTTTCGTACAAAACGTATGGCCGGTCAAACTAATCGGGAGTGGGTTGCAACTTTGCAAGGCCTTACTAGGGATTGTGCTTTAGAGTGTGAATGTGGACTCCCTTATTCAGATACAATGGCACGTGATGCAATTGCACAGAACGTTTCTGATGTTCGTATACGGGAACAAATTTTGAAACTAGTCAATCCCTCCCTTCCACAAGTGATAGACATATTGGATAGGCAAGACACACTTGACTTTGCTCAGGAATCATTTGCAACTTCGCCAGCTGTGTGTCACATTAACCGGCCCGCCGGGCGAGCTGCACGGAATGGTAAACAGCCCTCGCGCACGTCCGCGCAGCCACGTGTCCCGCGCAAGCATGCAATTGCAGTGAAATCATGCCCGCGGTGTGCAACTAGACATTCGTGTGACAATTGCCCGTCACGCCAAGCTATTTTCTTTTTCTGTAATAAGAAAGGACATGTTCAATGTGTTTGCCAGAAAAAGCTCCGAAAGGACACTCACAACCATTCCAGGTCCTTTGCTTCACGCCGGAATCGAACCAAGAATACTCAGGCTCGTGAACCTTCGCCCATGGACATTCATGTAGTTAATTCCACTCCGCCCAGTGCCGGTCCTTCTAACAGTGACTGTGTTCGTCCCACAAATAGTGTGCGTCGACATCGACGGAAATCACGTCACGTCGCAAGTGATTCTGTACCAGTGTCTGTTCACGTTGCACAAAACAGTCGCTCTTGTCGTCGGTAGGACAATAAACTTTTTGTAGACTTAGACATTAATGGCAACGTGATCCCATTCCAGCTCGATACCGGAGCTGCAGTTTCCCTAATCAATAAAGACGCGTACAAACAACTGGGCAACCCTCCGTTGCGTGCCGCAAATGTTAAGCTCACTTGTTATTCAGGACAGCATCTCCCTGTGTTAGGACAGTGCAGCCTTCTTGCAACATACAAGGGACAAACAAAACTTGTGTCATTTTACGTCCTTCGTTCTTCTTCTGCAGTGAACTTGTTTGGTTTAGATTTATTTCAGTTTTTTAACTTGTCTATCGTAAATCAGATCCTATCAGTGAACCAGACTGTGCCTTCCGACAGTGTTTCTCGTCTATGTGCAGAATTTGCAGACATTTTTGCACCGGGCCTCGGTTGCGCTAAGAACTATGAAGCACATTTGGAACTGAAAGTAAACGCGCAACCGAAATTTTTCAGAGCGCGCAATGTTCCCCACGCATTGCGTGATGAGGTCGCAAGAACCTTACACGATTTGGAATCACAAGGTGTGATTGAACGTGTGCAGGCTTCTCTCTGGGCATCACCCTTAGTAATTTTCCCAAAACCTTCCGGAAAATTGAGGCTTTGTGTGGACTTCAAGGCAACGGTGAATCCACAACTAGTGATTGCAACTTTTCCTTTACCCCGCACGGAAGATCTTTTTGACAAACTGTGCCCGGGTAAATATTTTTCGAAGTTGGACCTAGCAGATGCGTACTTGCAAATACCGGTGGACGAAGAATCCCAGCGCGTCTTGGTGGTAAACATGCATCTTGGTTTGTATCGCTTCAACAGACTGCCATTCGGGTGTGCATCCGCACCTGCATTGTTTCAGTAATATTTACAAACTGTTTGTGCGTCGGTCCCTACTGCTGCGAACTATCTGGACGATATTGTGATCTCCGGAAAGACAGAAGCCGAACATTTGCAAAATCTCCGAACGTTATTTCAGGTCTTGCGACAAAATGGTCTTCGCTTGAGGAAGGACAAATGTGTGTTTTTTGCTCGGAATTTACCCTACCTGGGCCATGTCCTGAATACCCAAGGAATACATCCGAGTCCAGAGCACCTCCGTGCCATACAGGATTTGCCGTCACCGCAGAACTTGAAACAGCTGCAGAGTGTGTTGGGGAAACTTAATTACTACCATAAATATGTTCCCCATGCCTCTTCCATTTCAGCTCCGCTTCATCGCTTACGCCGTAAAGGTGTTCCGTTCGTCTGGACGACGGAATGCGAACGCGCCTTTCGCCAGTTGAAATCGGCGTTGCTTTCACATACTTGCCTTACGCCATTCGATCCCCGAAAACCCCTTTTGTTGATGGTAGATGCATCGGATTTCGGGATCGGTGCTGTGCTTGCACACAAAGATGGATCGCATGATCGCCCTATTGCCTTTGCGTCAAAATTGCTCTCATCTGCGCAAAGAAATTATTCCCAGATAGAGAAAGAAGCTTTGGCTCTCGTATTTGGTGTTACTAAGTTTCACGATTTCTTGTATGGTCGTCACTTTACCATCATCACCGACCACAAACCTTTGACATCGCTTTTTCATCCAAACAAGCCTGTACCTCCACGTACAGCGCAGAAATTCATTCGCTGGTCTATTTTCCTCTTGCAGTACCGCTACGATATCTTGTATCGGTCCACTGCTAAGCACGGAAACGCCGATGCGTTGTCCCGTTTGCCTGTTGCTGAGGATAGAGCATTCGATTCTTCCGAACTTGCTTGCATGTTCATTGATGCGGAAACCGATGACGTGGTCGAATCGTTTCCGATTGATTTTCGTCGTGTAGCTACAGCAACAGCTGCCGACCCTGTCATTGCTACCGTTTTGCGTTTTGTTGCCACGCAATGGCCCTTGTCAAAGTCACGGATCGAGGATCCGTTGGTTCGCCGATTTTTTGCTCACAAGGAGAGACTTTTTGTACGACGTGGTGTTTTGCTGTTGCGTTCTGATAATGATCAGTCCCGGATCGTGGTCCCACGTTCGTTACAGTCCTGTGTCTTACGGCTTCTCCACCAAGGACATTGGGGTATAGTGCGAACGAAACAACTTGCTCGTCAGCACTGTACTTGGTTCGGAATCGATGCTGCGATTGCGAATATGTGCTCTTCTTGCATGGCGTGTGCCGAACAACACTCCGCACCGCCGCGGAAATTCTTTGCATGGCCGAAAGCCACTTCCCCTTGGCAGCGCTTGCACATCGATTTTGCTGGTCCATTCTGGAATGCTCGATGGTTGGTTGTGGTCGATTCCTTCAGTAATTTTCCTTTTGTTGTCAGGATGTCTTCCACGACGTCATCTGCCACCTTCCAAGCGTTGTCCGCTATCTTTTGTATTGAAGGTCTTCCACAGACTATCGTTACCGACGATGCCTTCCATTTTGCCCCATGGCGACGCGCCGCCGTCGCCGCCGGTTCTCCCGCCGGCGCCGCCCGCAGTGGACGCTTCGCTGCAGCCGCCAAGCGCCTCCCTGGGTCACGCGCCGCCGCTCGCTTCCCGGGACCAGCTGTCCTCCGACATGGAACTCTTGCCCGCTCCGGACCATCTGTCGTCTTCGCCAGTCGGGTGCTCCGACTCGATGGAGGTCGACCCTTCGGCCCCTCCTGACTTTCTTCGGGCGCATAACCCGCATGTTGGCGTGCACCCTGGACTAGGTTTTCAGGCGTTTCCTAGCTCCCCGCGGACCGAATGGCCGGGTGCGGGTGGCACAGCCTCGCCTGTTGTTAGGCTCCCCACCTCATCGCATACGTCAACATGGGGTCCTCTCCACGGCGGGCGGAAGCCTTATAACACAACCGTTCGCCGATTTGCGGGGGAGGAATGTGGTGTCACCGCCAGACACCACACTTGCTAGGTGGTAGCTTTTAAATCGGCCGCGGTCCATTAGTACATGTCGGGCCCGCGTGTCGCCACTGTCAGTAATTGCAGACCGAGCGCCGCCACACGGCAGGTCTAGAGAGACTTACTAGCACTCGCCCCAGTTGTACAGCCGACGTTGCTAGGAAAGGTTCACTGAGAATTACGCTCTCATTTGCCGAGACGATAGTTAGCATAGCCTTCAGCTAAGTCAATTGCTACGACCTAGCAAGGCGCCATTTCTCCTTTGCTATGTATCTAATGAAGCATGTACAGTAACAAGATCAATGTTCACCAATTATGGATTAAAGTTAAGTATTCCAGAAGCTACGTACTTTTCTTTATAGCATTCATTACGTATCCTGTTTCAGACCTCACGCCATCCTGCGTGAGCTTATAGCGTGTATTTCGGCTTCCTCAAACAACACGGTGTTGGCACTTCTGCCGACACATCACTTACAACCTCACGTCATGTGACATCCAGCTTTCTGTGCACGACTGGGAGGCCTCTGGCGAAATGCTCCCACATTTTCATTCATTTTCACAGAGTAGCTGATGTATTGTACTACTTTATGTTCGTTGTACTTAAGTTGTGCAGAGCCGTGAACTCGATATCTTTTTGTTGTAAATCTTAGAGCAAAGTCTAAGCGCAAACGTAAAGAGGTACCTCAAACAGATTGACCTCTTCCACGCCAACCATAATTGATTCCGAAAACACTAATCGTGTGAAATCCATCTCACGTTTTTCTCACATGACATACTATAAAACCCATAGATCAAGACAATCAGGTAGATGCAGTTTCTCTATTTCCGAAAAGCATTTGACACAGTGCCACATCTACGCTTATACCAAAGGTATGATCGTACGTATTAAGCGAAATTTGGGGCAGGATTTAGAATTTTTTTGTTGGGAGGAAGCAGTAAGTGATCTTGGATGGAAAGTATCGGGTGTTCCCATGAAAGTGTGCTGGGACCCTTGTTGTTAATGTTGTACGTTAATGACCTTGTGGAAAATACTCATATTAATCCCATAATTCTCGCAGATGATGCAGTTATCGATAATAAAGTACTAATTCAAAGAAGCTGCAGAAATATTCAGTCAGATCTTGATAAAATACAAAGATTGGCCACTTGCTCTAAATAATCAGAAGTATGAAACTGTACACTGCACAAAGCGGAAAGAACGTACTATCCTATGACTATAATATCAAAGTGTGACATTTGAAATTGGTTAACTCATACAATTACAGGGCGCGCACAATGCAGTGGGCACTAGATGCGCAGTCGGCTGGGGAAGCGCGGAGTGAACGGCAGTGGTGGAGCGTCTCTCAGAGCGCTGGAGGGAAGCACCGCTCTTCACTAAAGCCTACGCTCACATTTTTGGGAAACACTAAGCGGGATCCCTCCGCGCCCGCATTTGCATAGTGACCATTCAAAAAGATCTCTCACTTCTTGGTTGGTTAGTACCTAAAAAGAATTCCGCCGAATATACAACGCTTTATTTTTGCCTGGTTTGTTCACCATTTTTAACTTTCAGAGAAGAGTAGCGAGTGGGGAATTTTGAGTAAAACCTGCACAGTTCTCTTGTTTTCATGTTAAAATTTGCTTCTTTTGTCAAAATTCAGTGGAGGTTACACAGTCTCACCTCATTAACATGTTGTGCAGACACAATTGCGAGAGAATTCTGAAACAGTGGTTTATTAATACTTTGCCGTCCGCACGTCTCGTACAAATTTATTCGCTTGGCACCGGCAGCGCTAATTCGGATTACTTGGCTTGTCGCCGGCCGCTTGTCACCTTTCCGCTGATGACAAGCTTCAAACATATTGACCTTTGCACGCTTTAATTTTTCCGGAAATCGTCTATTTTGCCGTATCGTTCCACAAACTCGAATTTTCTTTTCAAGTAACTTCTCTGTAAGTTCTACACAGTTACAATAATTATCCATGTAGAGGTGATGCCACTTTCCATAAGAAGGTGTCAACAGTTCCATCTTAGTTTTTGCTAAACGTTGTCCAGTGTCGTAATATATCTTGAATGAGGAAATGTATCCCGTGCTCTAATCACACAGCATCCGAATGAGTATTCCGTATTTCGTAATATTTGACGCATTGTAAACTTTAAAATTTAACTGTCCACAGCACGGTATAATTCCTTCATTGGTTGAGATGTTTTGACTTAGATTAAACGTTTCTTTAAACTTTTTGGAAAAATAATAAATTACGAATTGCACTTTGAAAAGCCGGTCGGCATTATCCGGTTTATTGTTGATGTCGGAAAAACGTGAAAATGATAGTATTTGTCTGAATCTGTTGCGGGCCATCGTTTTGCGAAATATCGGTGTGTCTATCAACGCCAGCCGTTGTGGCCGAGTGGTTCTAGGCGCTTCAGTCTGGAACCGCGCGACCGCTACGGTCGCAGGTTCGAATGGCTGTGTGTGATGTCCTTAGGTTAGTTAGGTTTAAGTAGTTCTAAGTTCTAGGGGACTGATGACCTTAGAAGTTAAGTCCCATAGTGGTCAGAGCCATTTGAGCCACTTTTTGTCCATTAACGGAATAAGGATAGAAAGCCCAAACCATTTAAGTTCGGGTCCCGTAACGTCGACAAATTTGGCATTTTTTTAAAAATCCAGTTTCCTTCTATTGCAATTTCGACTGTAATAGTTGTTGGTTTCGTTGCTAATATATCCAAATAGATCGTTCCCAATATATAATTCTACGATATCCACGACGCTCTGTGTATCTTTGGGAAATATGTGTGGACATGGAGGGCCTTCGAATTTATTATTGGTCCTCAGTAAATCATAGTCTGTCTTTTTCGTCTGATTCATCCGAATCAGTGGGCAATCGTGCGTTCACCGATTTCTTCTTGGACGTATTTCACTATCTTCCGACGATTCTGCTTCATTTTCAAAATCTTGATATCCAATGTCTTCTTCCCAATCGGCCAAGTCGTCCGGAACGTCAGACAATACGTCCGCGCATTCACCGTAAGTAATAGTATCGTCTCTTTCGTCTGCCATGATGAAAACGCACTACTACTTATAAAAACAGAGAACTACGCAGAACTACTTATAACAACAATGAACTTATTGTTACCTAAATAAAACACCAACAGAACGCAAAAGATACTAAAGTGCTGTCACCGGCCACCACGGTGGTGTCGTGTGCATAGTATCGGTCAGTGACCTACGACACCACCGTGGTGTCGCCGGCTGTTGACCGCTACTTTGCGCACGACACCACTGTGGTGTCGCCGGCTGTTGACCGCTACTTTGCGCACGACACCACTGTGGTGTCGCCGGCTGTTGACCGCTACTTTGCGCACGACACCACTGTGGTGTCGCAGGCCACTGACCAATACTATGCAAACGACACCACCGTGGTGTCGCCGGCCACTGACCAATACTATACGCACGACACCACCGTGGTGTCACCGGACAGCAAATTGTTAAGTGATGAACTGAGGAAAAGTAAGGTCAGTAGCTTCTGAAAAAGCACATCCTCGGTACAAAATAAACGTGTAATATTATCACATATGTTGTTCCAAAACCCATAGCATTTCTCGTTTCACCAGCTATCGATGGCCCTTAAAAATTATATTCTTTCACCGAAACAGTCTGTAGTTATTGGAGTAACGTGGTAGGTAATGAAAGTTTGCATAACGATATGGTAAAATATTCCCCTCTTAGCTTGCTATGATTCGCCAAAATCTCATTTCGATACCTCAAACCGTTTATGAACTACAAGGAACGTTGTGGATATTTCACTCAGGCTTTATTGCTGGCGCGACGCGATCGCAAATGAGTGCGCTATGTCAGGTCAGTTTTCTCGAGAGTGGTGACAGATAGATACCTCTACCAAAGTCTAAAGAAAAATTCAATATGTTAGCTAAATGTCATACGCAGCAACATATTATGTAATACGCACCAACGGAAAATCACAGCGACCTCTATTTTTCATTGCACTCTTTTCCGAATTCCGTTCAGTGCCTTCCTTACTTTCAAGTAAATATCTCAATAACTGTGACCATTAACGAAATGATGGGCACATCATGAACCTGTCATGTAAAGCTCTAAGCACTCCGTATTCAGGCCACAAGTGGCCCATCGGGACCATCCGACCGCCGTGTCATCCTCAGATTAGGATGCGGATAGGAGGGGCGTGTGGTCAGCACACCACTCTCCCGGTCGTTATGATGATTTTCTTTGACCAGAGCCACTACTATCCGGTCCAGTAGCTCCTCAGTTGGCATCACGAGGCGGAGTGCACCCCGAAAAATTGCGACAGCTCATGGCGGCCCAGATGGTCACCCATCCAAGTGCCGACCACACCCGACAGCGCTTAACTTCGTTGATCTGACGGGAACCGGTGTATCACTGCGGCAAGGCCGTTGCCATGTAAAGCTATAAGTGAAGCAAAAATGAAATTTATTTACTGAATAGTTTCTGTAAAATCGTTTAAGAAATAGTGCACGGTACGCGCCTCGATTCTGTTATCGGCGACCGGCCGAAAGGTGGAAAACACTTATCGGCCTCCACTTGTGAACAAACGAATGAATTCGCCCAGCGCTTTGGACGAAAGCTGGTCACTACGCATTGGCCACTGTATACTGCGCGAGCTATACTTGAGTGCAGCAATTTGTAGGGTCATGAAATGGAACAGTCGCATAGTCTCAATCGTAAGTAAAGCGAGTAGAGTACTGCGGAGATATAATCAGTCTACAAGGAAGATTGTATACAGACCACTCGTGTGACCTACACTAGAATATTGCTCAAGAGTGTGGAATCCGTAGCAACTCTAACAGGAAATATTGAATGGATACAAGAAAGGGCAGCACGGATGGTCACAGGTTTGTTTGACTCATGGGAGAGTGTCACGAAGATTCTGAAAGAACTGAAGAGATACTTGAAGACAGATGCAAACTATCCCTTGAAGACCTACATAGAAAGTTTCGAGAATCAACTTTAAGTTGTGAATCTAGGAATATACTACAACCCCCTCAGAGATCGCGAAGACAAGATTAGACTATTTACACAGTGCGCAGAGGCATTTAAAAAATCATTCGTCTAGAACTCTATACGTGAACAGAACGGGAAAAAGCCCTAATAAATGGTTCACTAGGACGCACCCTCTACCATCTCTTCACGGTGGTTTGCAGAGTCCAGGTGTAGACGTAGATGTAGTCGTAAAACACTGTTCTTACAATGTTTTCATAGGGAGTATCTTATGCAACATAAAACTTCCTGGCACATTAAAACTGTGTGCCGGACCGACACTCGAACTCGGGACCTTTGCTTTTCGCGGGCAAGTGCTCTACCATCTGAGCTACCCAAGCACGACTCAAGGCCTGTCCTCACAGCTTCAATTCTGCCAGTACGTCTCCCACTTTCCAAACTTCACAGAAGCTCCTCTGTGAACCTTGCAGAACTAGCACTCCAAAAGAGCTTCTGTGAAATTTGGAAAGTAGGAGACGAGATACTGGCAGAAATGAAGCTGTGAGGACGGGTCGTGAGTCGTGCTTGGGTTGCTCAGATGGTAGAGCACTTGCCCGCGAAAGGCAAAGGTCCCGAGTTCAAGTGTCGATCAGGCACACAGTTTTAATCTGCCAGGAAGTTTCATATCAGCGCACACTCCGCTGCAGAGTGAAAATCTCATTATGCAACGTAGTTTGAATCTACACATACAAGTACCAACTCGGAATTTAAAAATTATAAAAAGAACTACAGCTTCGGTAAGTATTCCGCTATGAAATTCTACTTAAACTGCATGAAAAAAAAAACCGTAAAGCACCCAGACGACATGGTTGGACGTAAATGTAACTTTGCACACATACAAATCATCGGCGGATATGTAAATCATACATGTGGCAGTTCACTGTGACAGGTAGAACGGCAGGAGAGTGCTGTAGCGTTGTTCGTGTCTGTTGTTGCTATCAGGCCTGTTAGCGTATATAAGGGGCACCAACAGCATCAGGTGCTCAGTGATCACTGTGGAGGTCACAGAGATGAAACACACTCGTCTGAGACGGCGTTATCAGCACCTGGCAGATTTTAAAAGAGGCCTCATTATGCGTCTCTCCCCTTAGCCATCTGATCGAATCATGCAATATCCAGATTTAAGGGGGATTCTGTTGCGGCAGTGGCCCTATATTGGACTGCATGGGAATTTGACGGCAGGCACACTGGTCGTCAGTGTTCTGCTCGACGACATCAGACCACCACAAGGAGGACCACCGTATTGTGGACTAAGTACAACATAACCCAGTCACATCTCGCGTGTGATTCAAGAACAAGTACTGGACTCCCTCCAACATCCCGTATCATCCCGGTATATGTCCCATAGATATCACGATAAACTACAGAGCTGCTGGTACTGGTTACAGGTGAGGAGACTAGATAAGGTACACACAGTAACTGATGTTCAGATACACATGACACATTACCTTAAAAGATGGCGTCTGGATACATGGCAAGGTGACTCGAATTTAAGTGATAAGGGATGTAGACTGCACGACTTCCTCCCTGACATAAGGGAGCGGCGCCGGCCTCTGTGGCCGAGAGGTTCTAGGCGCTTCAGTCCGGAACCACGTGACTGCTACGGTCGCAGGTTCGAATCCTGCCTCGGGCATTGATGTGTGTGATGTCCTTAGGTTACTTAGGTTTAAGTAGTTCTAAGTTCTAGGGGGCTGATGACGTTAGATATTAAGTCCCCTAGCGCTCAGAGCCATCTGAACCATTTGAAGGGAGCGGCTCAGAATGAAACATATCGATACTAGCCGCAATTTGGTAAATTTCTTAACTGGACTCGGACCTCATCCCACACACTTAAACCGCGTGAGTCTGAGACAGATACCTATGGTACATTCTCAGGCGGGGAAGAAGGTTCCCCGGAACACACTGTTTCCTTCTGTGGGCAATATGCGAACATACACTACACTTAACCAAAATTACTACTAAACTCAATCCGAGCACAGCTCGGAAGACTCTAACGGAACTGACCGACTGCCGTGTCACCCTCAGGCTATAGGCATCACTGGATGCGGATATGGAGCAGCATGTGGTCAACATACCACTGTCCCAGCTGTTGCCAGTTTTCGTGACGAGAGCCGCTACTTCTCAGTCAAGTAGCTCCTCAATTTGCCTCACAAGGTCTGAGTGCACCCCGCTCGGCAGACCGGATGGTCACCCATCCAAGTGCTAGCCCAGCCCGACAGCGCTTAACTTCGGTGATCTGACAGGAACCAGGCAAAGGCCGTTGGCTCACTACACTTAGACTTCACTAAAACAGACATACACATCTACACAGAAATAAGATACGAAGAACAATGGTCACAGCTGAATGCATTAACTAACAGTATTTCAAAAACAACACGTGAAGAGTACCTGCGGACACGACATAACAGACATGCCTATACGCAACGTAACAACAATCTCCAGAGAGTGGACGTCGACAGCCACAGTGACAGCGAAAACAGTGACACTGAAGAGGAACAAGAGGAGGTGGAAGACGAGATGCAACAGTAAATAAGACACCTAGAATTATGAATCAAATATAACACGCCTAAATACACTGACAAATTGTACTACATATTAGTCAAATAGTAGTTAAGAATGGCGAATAGTAGAGTAAATGTGGTGTAAGATGCTGGCAATCTAGCCAAAAGCAACAAATGTTGTACAGAGATCAGTATCTTATGTTAATCCATATGATTAACAATATTATTTCCGGAGTGGGAAGGAGCGCCTGGTCCCCTGCATGAATCCGCCCGGCGGACTTGCGTCGAGGTCCGGTCAGCTGATCGTTACAATCGGTGATGGTGCTATCAAATCTGGTTCAAATTGCTCTGAGCACTATGGGACTTAACATCTGAGGTCATCAGTCCCCTAGAACTTAGAACTACCTAAACCTAACTAACCTAAGGACAGCACACTCATTCATGCCTGAGGCAGGTTTCGAACCTGCGACCGTAGCAGCAGCGCGATTCCAGACTGAAGCGCCTAGAACCGCTCGGCCACAGCGGCCGGCGCTAACAAATCTCTCTTCTGTCTTACAGTTTTTTTACGTTCCTCTTAAAACAACAAAATTTCATTCGTATTTCGGCCTCAAATTATTGTTCTTTTAAAAATGTGACTCTTTGTCATATGTTGCAGATAAAAACAAAACACAAAGTACAAAAAAAGATGACAAACGAAAACTGTAACATATACAACCTGTGATAAAATATCAGGTAACAGTTCGTTAAATGCGCAATAAATAAATAAAAACTAAAACTGCGCCCAAACAGGGCTTGAAGGCCCAATGGTACCGACCGACCGCCGCGTCATCCTCAGATCACAGGCATCACTGGATGCGGATATGGGAGGGCCTGTGGTCAGCACACAGCTCTCGCGACCGTATGTCAGTTTACGAGACCGGAGCCGCTAATTCTCAATCAAGCAGCTCCTCAGCTTGTCTCAAAAGGGCTGAGAGTATCCCGCTTGCAAACAGCGCCCGGCACCCAAGTTCTAGCCCAGCCCGACAGCGCTTGACTTCGGTGATTTGATGGGAACCGGCGTTACCACTGCGGCAAAGCCGTTGGCCATAAATAAATAAATAAAAATAAACAAAATATCCCTCTTCATTGGTCGGAGACGAGCAATAGCCCGACTAGGAAATTACCGTTCCATGCGTTTTGCGTGGCCGCCGGTAACACAAGACAAACGGCTGCGTTTGGAGATCTGCCGTAACCAGGAAGCACAGATTGCTTATCAATGGCGTCGCATGGTGTTCAGTGCTGAATCGCCGTTCTGTAATACCTTGGATGAGCATAGTCGGTGAGTATGGTAGCGACCCTGGGAGACGTCCCATTCCTCCAACATTTTGGAGAGGACCGGCGGTGTTCCTTCTAGCGTCATGGTGTGGGAAGTCATCGTGTATGACTTCAGGTCACGGTTGGCAGTGATTGAGTGAACTTTGATGGAAAAGGCACATCACGAACTTTCTGTGCCCTAATGTACACTCCTGGAAATGGAAAAAAGAACACATTGACACCGGTGTGTCAGACCCACCATACTTGCTCCGCACACTGCGAGAGGGCTGTACAAGCAATGATCACACGCACGGCACAGCGGACACACCAGGAACCGCGGTGTTGGCCGTCGAATGGCGCTAGCTGCGCAGCATTTGTGCACCGCCGCCGTCAGTGTCAGCCAGTTTGGCGTGGCATACGGAGCTCCATCGCAGTCTTTAACACTGGTAGCATGCCGCGACAGCGTGGACGTGAACCGTATGTGCAGTTGACGGACTTTGAGCGAGGGCGTATAGTGGGCATGCGGGAGGCCGGGTGGACGTACCGCCGAATTGCTCAACACGTGGGGCGTGAGGTCTCCACAGTACATCGATGTTGTCGCCAGTGGTCGGCGGAAGGTGCACGTGCCCGTCGGCCTGGGACCGGACCGCAGCGACGCACGGATGCACGCCAAGACCGTAGGATCCTACGCAGTGCCGTAGGGGACCGCACCGCCACTTCCCAGCAAATTAGGGACACTGTTGCTCCTGGGGTATCGGCGAGGACCATTCGCAACCGTCTCCATGAAGCTGGGCTACGGTCCCGCACACCGTTAGGCCGTCTTCCGCTCACGCCCCAACATCGTGCAGCCCGCCTCCAGTGGTGTCGCGACAGGCGTGAACGGAGGGACGAATGGAGACGTGTCATCTTCAGCGATGAGAGTCGCTTCTGCCTTGGTGCCAATGATGGTCGTATGCGTGTTTGGCGCCGTGCAGGTGAGCGCCACAATCAGGACTGCATACGACCGAGGCACACAGGGCCAACACCCGGCATCATGGTGTGGGGAGCGATCTCCTACACTGGCCGTACACCACTGGTGATCGTCGAGGGGACACTGAATAGTGCACGGTACATCCAAACCGTCATCGAACCCATCGTTCTACCATTCCTAGACCGGCAAGGGAACTTGCTGTTCCAACAGGACAATGCACGTCCGCATGTATCCCGTGCCACCCAACGTGCTCTAGAAGGTGTAAGTCAACTACCCTGGCCAGCAAGATCTCCGGATCTGTCCCCCATTGAGCATGTTTGGGACTGGATGAAGCGTCGTCTCACGCGGTCTGCACGTCCAGCACGAACGCTGGTCCAACTGAGGCGCCAGGTGGAAATGGCATGGCAAGCCGTTCCACAGAACTACATCCAGCATCTCTACGATCGTCTCCATGGGAGAATAGCAGCCTGCATTGCTGCGAAAGGTGGATATACACTGTACTAGTGCCGACATTGTGCATGCTCTGTTGCCTGTGTCTATGTGCCTGTGGTTCTGTCAGTGTGATCATGTGATGTATCTGACCCCAGGAATGTGTCAATAAAGTTTCCCCTTCCTGGGACAATGAATTCACGGTGTTCTTATTTCAATTTCCAGGAGTGTATTACCTCTCGTCCGAAATTATAGTGGTACCATTTTCTAACACAACAATGGTCGGCCACACTTGGTACGTGTCTCTATGAACCGTCTGCGTGACATTATGGGACTTCCACGGCTAGTAATATCCCTAGATCTGTCCCCATAGAACCTGTGTGGGATCATCGAGGACGACAAGCCAAACCCAGTGCCTTAGGAGAGGATATAACGTCTTTACGAGACCATTCCCAACCGAATCAGTGCATGCAACCAGACCAGGGGGGCAGTAACGTCTTACTGGTAAGTTCGCTCACACTCCCAAGCCCGCTGTACACTGAAGAGACAAAGAAATTGGTACACCTGTCTATTACCATATAGTGCCCTTACGAGCACTAAGACGTGCAGCAACACGACGTGGCATGGACTCGACTAATGTCTGAAGTAGTGCTGGAGGAAACTGACACCACGAATCCTACAGGGCACTCCATAAGTTCGTAAGAGTACGAGGGGGTGGAGATCTCTTCTGAACAGCACGTTGCAAGGCATCCCAGATGTGCTCAATAATGTTCATGTCTGGGGAGTTTGGTGGCCAGCGAAAGTGATAAAACTCGGAAGAGTGTTCCTGAAGCCACTCTGTACCAATTCTTGGCGTATGAGGTATCACATTGTCCTGCTGGAATTGCCAAGTCCGTCGGAATGTACAATGGACATGAATGGGTAAAGGTGATTAGACAGGATGCTTACGTGCGTGTCACCTGTCAGAGACGTATCTAGAAATATCAGGGGTCTCATATAACTCCAACTGCACACGCCCGACACCATTACAGAGCCTCCACCAGCTTGAATAGTCCCCTGCTGACAAGCAGGGTCCATGGACTCATGAGGTTGTCTCCATACCCGTACACGTTCATCCGCTCAATTCAATTTGAAACGAGACTTGTCCGACCAGGCAACATGTTTCGAGCCATCAACAGCCCATTGTCGGTGTTGACGGGCCCAGGCGAGGCGTAAAGCTTTGCGTCGTGCAGTCATCAAGGGTACACGAGTGGGCCTTCGGCTCCGAAATCAGATATGGATTATGTTTCGTTGAATGGTTCGCACGCTGACACTTGTTGACGGCCCAGCATTGAAATCTGCAGCAATTCGCGGAAGGGTTGCCCTTCCGTCACGTTGAACGATTGTATTCAGTAGTTGTTGTCCCGTTCTTGCAGGGTCTTTTTCCGGCCACAGCGATGTCGGAGATTTGATGTTTTACCGGATACCTGATATTTACGGCACACTCGTGAAATGTCGTGAGAGAACATTCCCAGTTCATTGCTACCTCGGAGATGCTGTGTCCCATTGCTCGTGCGCCGACTACAATACAACGTTCAAACTCACTTAAATCTTGATAACCTGCCACTGTAGCAGCAGTAATCGATCTAACAACTGCGCCAGGGACTTGTGGTCTTATACAGGTGCTGCATATCGTAGCGCCGTATTCTGCCTGTTTACATATCTCTGTATTTGAATACGCAAGCACATACCAGTTTCTCTGGCGCTTCCGTGTAAGTCACTGAAATTACGTCACATACCCTCTTAACCCGAGTCGTTTCATTTCGTTTCGTCCACCCCTTCCGGATGTTTCTTTTCTTGCCAGGCATTGTAAATACAGCCAAATATAAAAAATCCTATCTTCATTTTAAATTTTCATTTACGATTTTCTTAGTAAATCTGAAATGAGAAGTTGTAATTGTGTTGGGAAGAACCTAATTCACATTATTGCTTTAATTTCTTAGGTAAGGATGACTACGAGGTCTGTGTCTATAAAATTCTCACAGACGAAGCAACACCGTGACTTCACTACACGCACCACGGAAGAAACGAAGAGTAAGAACATTCGCGGGAATTGACGGACTTCAGTTGGAAGTGCTAGACAACCCCTGTTCAAAGTACGGTAGTCCACATAATCAAAATTTGCCGCAAAGTCAGCACGCAAATGCTCAGTTTGTGTTTAATGTTAGCTGCTGCCCATAAACCGAGTGATATAAAAGCCGAATCCGACGTGAAACAGCGGTAGGCTGCGGTGAGGCCGGATTCCGCCAATTTCAGAAGAATCGTAAAACAAGGCGGAACACGCGCTGTTTATTTTTGTTGCCGAGACAGCCTTGAGTTTTCGCATCGGTTTATGGCTCCGTACATGTTGATGTTTACCTGAGAAACCCTGCTGCGAAACTCGTCTTTGTCCTTCGATTATATCTGGAGGAAAACCTGTGTGTCTCTACAGCTGTGTAGTGTACCTCTCCAGTTCGTTCGCACTTATTGCCGCCTCGAAAGTAAAACATTTTCTTTTCTTACCCTCCCTTCTTCCTGCCTGAACCAAGCAACACCTGTAATTTTCAGCTACTTATTCTGATAAGATATTATGCAAGGGCCGGGACAGGCGCGAAACGGTACTTCCACTGAATGCCACGTAATGGTGATGTAGAAGTTGAGTACTGTGGAAAGCCATCACGTACTATTCTAATTCAGTTTTAGAGAATAGTTTGATTTCATTGTTTCACGTAAAGAGTTGCTTGATCTTTTGTAGTGGACAGAATAATTCCAAGATGGCGGCGATAGACCACAAATGTTTCCTGGTATATTTAAGAAACACCAACAGCAGACCACTTCACTAACATCCTTGCTGTACTTTCAAAACTCCGTTCATTCGGTTGATCCCTCTAACTCCATCTAAACAATTTCATTTTCGGATGTAATCCGAGGCACCTCTCCACAAATTATCCAAACCCCAGGCAATATCTGTATAAAAAGGCTACCTGTCCATTCAGTTCCATTACGCAAAAATTCACAGTCATGCAATCCAACTACCTGAAACATTAAACCTCTTCGGACTACCACTTGCCCAAAACCTGTAGTCGATACAGCAAAGGAAGAGATCTCACAGTTCTTTCCCTAGGTATTCTATCACCTTTATGTTATTTTATTAGCTCCATAAGCTTGTGCTTGTGTATGCTATTATTTTTACCCAAAATGACCACAAGAACGTCCCAGAATAGGATATTATCACTTAACCATTTTCTTTCAACAATTTTAAGTTTAACTTTATTCGTGTCTTTCATTATCACATTTTATGACTGTAATAACTTATATATTTGCCAAGCCCCCTATAGACTCTACCTATAGCACTCTTCATTTATTGCATACTGCACAATTTTATAACTGACGAATATGTGTAGATTTACAGTAGCGACATCTAACGAGCGTGCGGCACAAAAATATGTTGTGGCTCCTGTACTGCTGTTTGTTAAGAACAGTAGCGATAGAGATTGTATGACTCTGCCAGAACTGTGGCTTAGATACACCATGTTTTAAATATGTGCGAAGATGCTAAACCGAATTTGTGTACATTTATTGACGATACCACTATGGCTTTATTATACTCTGAAGCGTCAAAGGAACTGGTATAGGCATGCGTATTCAAATACAGAGATATGTAAACAGATAGAATACGGCGCTGCTGCCGAGAACGCCTATATAATACAACAAATACCTGGCGCAGTTATTAGATGAAGTACTGCTGCTACAATGGCAGGTTATCAAGATTTAAGGGAGTTTGAATGTGGTGTTATAGTCGGCGCACGAGAGATAGGACACATCATCTCCGAGGTAGCGATGAAGAGGGGATTTTCTCGTACGACCATTTCACGAGTGTGCCGTTACTATCAGGAATCCGGTAAAACATCAAATTTCCGACATCATTACGGCCGAAAAAAGATCCTGCTAGAACGGGACCAACGACGACTGAAAAGAATCGTTCAACGTGACAGAAGTGCAACCCTTTCGCAAATTGCTGCAGATTTCAATGCTAAGCCATCAACAAGTGTCAGCGCGCGACCCATTCAACGAAACGTCATCGATATGGCCTTTCGGAACCGAAGGCCCGTTCGTGTACCCTTGATGACTGCATGACACAAAGCTTTACGCCTCTCCTGGGCCCGTCACCACCGGCATTGGACTCTTGATGAATGGAAACATGTTGCCTGGTCGGACAAGACTCATTTAAAATTGTATCGAGTGGATGGAAGTGTACGGGTATGGGTATGGAACAACCTCATGAATCCATAGCCCTTGCATATGAGCACGGGACTGTTCATGGTGGTGAAGGCTCTGTAATGGTGTGGGGCGGGTGCAATTGGAGTGATATTGGACCCCTGATACGTCTGGATATAGCTGATATGTACGTAAACATCCTGTCTGATCACCTCCAGCCATTCGTGTCCATTGTGCATTCCGACGGACTTGGGAAATTCCAGCAGGACAATGCCACACATGGTCGGCCGGGGAGGCCGAGCGGTCCTAGGCGCTGCAGTCTGGAACCGCGAAACCGCTACGGTCGCAGGTTCGAATCCTGCCTCAGGCATGGATGTGTGTGATGTCCTTAGGTTACTTAGCTTTAAGTAGTTCTACGTTCTAGGGGACTGATGACCACAGAAGTAAAGTCCCATAGTGATAGAGCCCAGCCAATGCTACGGTCGCAGGTTCGAATCCTGCCTCGGGCATAGATGTGTGTGATGTCCTTAGGTTGGTTAGGTTTAAGTAGTTCTGAGTTCTAGGGGTTGATGACCTCAGAAGTTAAGTCCCATAGTGCTCAGAGCCAACCCAGCCAATGCGACACCCCACACGTCCAGAATTGCTACAGAGTGTGCCCCAGCAACACTCTTCTGAGTTTTAAAACTTCCGATGGCCACCAAACTCCCCAGACATGATCATTATTGAGCCTATCTGGGATGCTTTGCAACGTGTTGTTCAGAAGAGATCTCCACCTCCCTCATACTCTTACCGATTTATGGACAGCCCTGCAGGATTCATGATGTCAGCTCTCTCCAGCACTACTTCAGACATTAGCCGAGTCCATACCGCGTCGTTTTGCGGCACTTCTGCGTGTTCACTGGGGTCCTACACGATATTAGACAGGTTTACCAGTTTCTTTGGCTCTTCAATGTATCATGACATATTATAAAACAGATAAGTCTCGTCATATTTTAAACGCATGTTTTCACAGCCATGAAAGTAATAATTTTTCTTTATCGCATATTTGATTGTCCTGTGACGTAATCTGTTCACTAGTTGGTATTTTATTTCCCATGTTGTACTGCAGATCTGTAGATGATCGAAGCTGACCGTAACTGGTAGTCTAAGGACCAAATGTTTTGTGGTCATTGGCGGAAATAAAAGAAATGCATTCTACACTTCCTGCATCAGTGTTTTAATCCGCGACCGTGTCGAAACTTCCGAAGTGTGTCTGTCGCAGCTGCTTCGCCCGTATTGCACTACCAATCACGCAACGCAATTATGTTTACGTCTGTATGACAACGCCCCAATGCTGCCTTATCTCGATAGACGGCTATTGTTTTCAGTCACGTAGCTACTGTACCAGAGTTCCCCTTTCACTTCTCCTCCCCTCTCGTAAAAATTAAATAAAAAAACTCCCCGATCGGGCCTTGAAGACTGCGCGATGCCGACCGGCCGCCGTGCCATCCTCTGCCATACGGAGTCATTCGTATGCAGGGTGGAAGGACATTAGGGTAGCACCCTGCTCTCCCGGCCGTTACTGGGTTTCCAGACCTTGAAGCCCTACTAGAGATTAGAATACCCGCTTCAAAATCGCCAGTGAGCCCTTTGGCATCTGAGAACTCGCCGTCTCCGCGTGCCCTTAGACGCGGCTTGTGAGTGTCCGCCGGTGCCCACCTGTCACTTAACTCTGTTGTCGGGTGCATGAGGACTCAACTCGCTCAGAAAGGCGAGCGCTCACACGACTTCGCACATGTAACTGCGGACTCGCGGCATTCCCTCTACATAAGCAACGGTTTTGAAAAAATTTAGCCATTGAATTGTAAATTACTGTTCATTCATTTCACACAATCATTACTTCGGTTTTATAGTCATTTTTAAGTACAAGTTGAAATGATAAAAAGTGTCCCACCTGCCTAAATGACAGGAGAGAGTTATATGCAGTAGGACCTTAACGCTTTTTCAGACCTGAATTTTTTCTGGAGGAAAGAAAAATTTTTTGTGTAGTAACGCTCTTGGGTGACTTTTTAGTGATTTTACATTCTAGATTTATCCAAAAATATATACCCGATTTCAAAGCATACTTTATACATTACGCTTCATTTTATGGAGTAAAAAAACTAAATACAAACTATTCTCTATTGTAATAAATAGTAAAATGATCAATCAACAATAAGCATGAAAAATTACAATAACAATATTCAATATCATAACAGTCAAATATAGCGGCCAACCACGAGCTGCTGCGCACCGCTATATTGACTTGCTGAGACTTTCATAGTGATGCCCAACAATTGGCTGCACTTGCGCGTGATGAAAAGTTTGAACATCTACAAATGTGTACCTTGGGCTCTCACTGGGAAAAAATACTTCCCCTGCAGCTATGACGCAGTAAAAGTTAATGTAGACAACTGTAGCCAGAGGGTCTGAAAGCATTAATAATACGGCAGGCTCTGGGATCTGTGAATGCCGGATTATCAGTTTTGCCGGATTATCGAGGCTATTTCTCAAAATCTGGTTAAGGAAAAATGGATACAAGTAAAACCTGTAGTTTTAACGTACACAAAAAATTACCGGTAACTGTTAATTATGAAACACAGCATGGGAGATTACAATATAAAGCATTATAAATACGTCTTACTTTTATGTAAATGCGAAATTGAATTAAAAGTCGAATACTGTAATTCTCTGTTAAATCAGTCTAAGGCTCAAAGCTGCAGAAAACTTCAATACACACGAATAATTTTGTGGGCTAATTCCGAAATAAAAAAAGCACCATCGATTTGAAAACATCAAGAACAAGGTAATTAATTAAAAAAACTATTACCAAGAATATGGTGCAGTTTAGTTGAAATCACTCTCTGTAGGAACAGCAGATGTATCTAACGTTGCAAGGATGTGGAATATGTTTGACTGGTATTTGCCACTGATGGTTTAGTGAAGTTTTTTTCTCAGCCCTCGGGAACATTGCAGAAATTGTAACTTCTTTTCTTGGATTGACCTTTTTTATGACAAAAATTGTTTTGTGTGATGTCCAGATTCGAAACTACAGAAGCATTCTGTTGGTGGATACTCTCAGAGAATTTCATAAAAGTGGTTAAGGCTTCTGAAGTTCCAGCCTAGGAGATCGTCTCTTCTTAGTCAATCTCAGTTTCTGGTGCATCCTATGGGTTGAAACCACTTTGTAATATCACATCGTCAATAGCTCTTCTTCGACAGCTAAATGTCTTTCAAATAAAATCCATTCGTCAACTTCTCCTGCTTGAAACACACTCAATTCATTTAGTGGACGCAGAATTTAGCAATCGTACAGTTTCAGAAAATTGGAAATTTGTGGTAAGTACTATGGGACCAAACTGCTGAGGTCATCGGTCCATAGGCTTAACACTACTTAATCTAACTTAAACTAACTTACGCTAAGGACAACACACATACTCATATCCAAGGGAGGCCTCGAACCTCCGACGCGGGGAGCCGCGCGAACCGTGGCAAGGCGCCATAGACCGCACTGCTACCCCACAATTTCAGAGCGATCAGTTGTCGTCTCATGATTTACATAGCTTTCCATCTCAGCTTCAATCGTCCCATAGTTTTCTCCTGGCGTAGAAATGAATCTGGCTTATCTTGGCGAGAATATAATCGCTCCGTGAGGCAGAAAATTGTTACAGACGAGGCGCCGCTCCGGACGGTTCGGATGTTTCTCGAAGGGAAAATTTGATATGCGTGCCGGACAATCGAATCTGCTGCATTATCGGATGCCATATTATCGCGACTTACTGCACCAATATAATCACTTACTGGTTAGCAGTATATATTGTTCTGTTTATACATACATCTATATAGATAAAACTTTCTCGAAGACTGCTGTAAATTTATTTTAATATTTAATATCTATTCAGAGAACGTTAACAATTATGTTGACATATACATACTTTCGAAGTGTTAGCGAGTCTGTAACGACAGTACAACAAATCATGACACGAGGGTGAAGGGCAATCTCTAAATGGTGATCAATTGTTAAAATAAATTACGGAAGTGAATGATGAGCTGTTAGCCTATAAACGCAAGTTCTCATGACCAAAGGATTACAGAAATAGCGCGCTATGTAGTCGCAGTGATATGACAGTGACGTTATTATGTATATACACTCCTGGAAATGGAAAAAAGAACACATTGACACCGGTGTGTCAGACCCACCATACTTGCTCCGGACACTGCGAGAGGGCTGTACAAGCAATGATCACACGCACGGCACAGCGGACACACCAGGAACCGCGGTGTTGGCCGTCGAATGGCGCTAGCTGCGCAGCATTTGTGCACCGCCGCCGTCAGTGTCAGCCAGTTTGCCGTGGCATACGGAGCTCCATCGCAGTCTTTAACACTGGTAGCATGCCGCGACAGCGTGGACGTGAACCGTATGTGCAGTTGACGGACTTTGAGCGAGGGCGTATAGTGGGCATGCGGGAGGCCGGGTGGACGTACCGCCGAATTGCTCAACACGTGGGGCGTGAGGTCTCCACAGTACATCGATGTTGTCGCCAGTGGTCGGCGGAAGGTGCACGTGCCCGTCGACCTGGGACCGGACCGCAGCGACGCACGGATGCACGCCAAGACCGTAGGATCCTACGCAGTGCCGTAGGGGACCGCACCGCCACTTCCCAGCAAATTAGGGACACTGTTGCTCCTGGGGTATCGGCGAGGACCATTCGCAACCGTCTCCATGAAGCTGGGCTACGGTCCCACACACCGTTAGGCCGTCTTCCGCTCACGCCCCAACATCGTGCAGCCCGCCTCCAGTGGTGTCGCGACAGGCGTGAATGGAGGGACGAATGGAGACGTGTCGTCTTCAGCGATGAGAGTCGCTTCTGCCTTGGTGCCAATGATGGTCGTATGCGTGTTTGGCGCCGTGCAGGTGAGCGCCACAATCAGGACTGCATACGACCGAGGCACACAGGGCCAACACCCGGCATCATGGTGTGGGGAGCGATCTCCTACACTGGCCGTACACCACTGGTGATCGTCGAGGGACACTGAATAGTGCACGGTACATCCAAACCGTCATCGAACCCATCGTTCTACCATTCCTAGACCGGCAAGGGAACTTGCTGTTCCAACAGGACAATGCACGTCCGCATGTATCCCGTGCCACCCAACGTGCTCTAGAAGGTGTAAGTCAACTACCCTGGCCAGCAAGATCTCCGGATCTGTCCCCCATTGAGCATGTTTGGGACTGGATGAAGCGTCGTCTCACGCGGTCTGCACGTCCAGCACGAACGCTGGTCCAACTGAGGCGCCAGGTGGAAATGGCATGGCAAGCCGTTCCACAGGAATACATCCAGCATCTCTACGATCGTCTCCATGGGAGAATAGCAGCCTGCATTGCTGCGAAAGGTGGATATACACTGTACTAGTGCCGACATTGTGCATGCTCTGTTGCCTGTGTCTATGTGCCTGTGGTTCTGTCAGTGTGATCATGTGATGTATCTGACCCCAGGAATGTGTCAATAAAGTTTCCCCTTCCTGGGACAATGAATTCACGGTTTTCTTATTTCAATTTCCAGGAGTGTAGTTTTCGTTTGATGCAGAACGTACGTTTTCTCATGGTGGGGGTGGAATAAACAAGAAAACAGGGCGTATCAAAAAGAATCATCGGATTTTAAAAAAATAATAACTATTATGTTAGTTGAGATAGGTGAGTGAACAACGTACTGTTGGAAAGAGCAAACTGTCGAGTTTTACATGGTTCCCGCTAGGTAGCATCAGTGTGCGCCCACTTCAGTTCTAGTAAAAACGATGTCAAGACAACAGAAAGCGTTTTGTGTTCTACGTTTTGCGCAGTGCGGGTTAGTAATAACTGTTCAGCGTGACTATCGTATTAGGTATGGTTTGTATTCTCCTAGAGCACAAATCACTAGACGATGGCACGAACAATTCCAAGAAATAGGTTGTTTATGTAAAGGCATACGCCTTAGTTTCACAAGCAGTGCGTAGAAATCCGTTCGCCGTGCAACTCGACAGCTCAACATGCCCCCGATGTCCGTCTGGCGTGTGTTGCGTCGACGTTTACACATGAAACCACGCAAAATTCATCTACCGCAAGCTCTTCGTGATGGTGACAAACAACGTGTGGGTTCTGTAATTTCGTTCTTGGCAAGATGGAGGATGCAGTTTTCTTCCACGTTTAGTGTTTAGTGACGAGGCAACATTTCATTTAAATGGAAAGGTGAACCGCATAATATGAGAGTATGGGGTACGGAACAACCACATGAAGTTGTACAACATGACAGGGACTCTCAAAATTTAATGTGTATTATGCAGTTTCACAGGAAAAGGTGTGTAGGTCATTTTTCTTTGCCGAGAAGACTATTACGGGAAGCACATATTTCGATATGCTTGAGAACTTTCTTTTCCCACAGTTGGAGACTTCATTTACCAACAGGATGGAAGTCCGCCACACTGGCATCTGGAAGTGCGGGAATTTTTAAATCAAAGGATTGCTGAACGATGGATCGGTCGCACCGGAACAAATGATTCAGCCTTACATTACTGGCCTCCATGGTCACCGGACCTGACTCTATGTGATTATTTGTTGTGGGGGTTTAAAGAAGACTTTGTTCATGTGCCGCCGTTACCAACAACAATGAATGAACGGAAACATCGCATAACAGCAGCTGTGGAAACTGTAACTCAAGACATGCTCGCTGCAGTGAGGAAACAATTTGAATAACACACTGACATATGCCATGCATCTCAAGGGGGGGGGGGGGGGCATATTGAACACCTATGAAAAGGTATTAAAAAAAAACCTTGTTGAGTTTCCCGTTCATCAAAAAACAAAATTCGTTGTATATGTTTATTAGTTTCAGAAATATAAACGTGTCAAATCGGATGTTTTTTTTTTGATACGTCCTCTATAACTATTTTGTTTACATCGAACGAAATTTGTATGATTTTCGTTTGAAGCGTGGTCTATAACGTGAAATGTTTTCCAGCCATCACTCCTCCTCTAGTGGAACACATTTGCAATTGTGCACTTTCAAACATTAAATTTTTTCGTTACCTTCTCCACAGTCTTACCAAACACGACTTCGTTGGAGACACTATGATCCCAACAATCGGTCATTTCGCCTTGTCATTGCTACTTTACAGCAGCAAGATCGCATTCTGATCTTCCATACTAACGGTAAGTCACGACTAGCCCTTCACTCCAGCATGCTTCAGAGAGAAGCGAGTACGAAGCGACTGCAGCGCCACAGTTCTCAGAGTCGTCATACTCGTGGAACAGCAGCGGGAAAGGAGGCCCGTCAGCACCGATCCAACAGCGGCTCCTTGTTTTGTGAAGTATGCAACCCGAACACAGACTCGCACTCGCTCCGTTTCTGGTCTCTAGCCGCCACCTGTAATTCAAATAGCCTCACAGTTGGCATCGCAACGCTGAGTGGACCTTTTTCCAATCCTCACACCAAGGAAAAATCCATAACGAGAACTGCTTCCAGGTTCTCCGCACAACAATCAAATGCGATCACCACAGAGTTACGGAATCGGATCATTTTTCGCCCTACGTAGTATAACCTGAAATGCTGATCTATTCGCCATCCACAAGAAGGCCCACAACAAACTAAAGCTACAAAAATTACTAACAAGCCCTATACCCCACGACTATCGTCCATACATACAAGATCCACATACTTCCCGGTCCTAGCTACGCAAACTTTGCTTCGTTGTACCTATGGCCCTCGCAAATGTTGCCTCACCCTCCAAATTGTTAAACTACATGCACTCATGACAGAGTGAGATGGCGGAGTGCTAAGGCACTGGGCTCTTACACGGGAGGACAGTGGTTAAAATACCGACCTGACGTCCGGAGGTAAGTTTTCTGTGGTGAATTCTTCTCGGGTTATCAACCGACTGGTGGCGTCGTCTTGTCGCCACGTTTCAGTGAGTTCCGTACCCATCATCTTCTGGCGAAGTGTCGACGCCACCACTCGGCTGATAACCCGAGAAGAATTCATCAGTGGAATACGCCGAGAAAGACTGCAATCGCTTATAAGTTTTCTGTGATTTCTGTAAATCGCTTATGCAAGTGCCGCGATTATTCCTTTGAAAGGCACATGGCCGATATCCTTTAAAATCTTTCACCAACCGAATATGTCCATCTCACATTGTCTTGCCGACGAAGGGACGTCAAATCCTAATACTCCCTTTTCCTTTTTCACCTAAACTCACCTTGCATTCCACATCCGGCTACCTCCGCCCTTACGTGTCCGTTACCGGCTTCCAACAGCTGATGAAACGACTGCAGACGGGTTTTGCCTGTCCTACGTCTCCCTTATACTTGAGCCCACAACACGCCGTTGTACTCTTCACCTGTGAAACATTGGACCTGCTGTTGTGTCGATATTGAAAAAACTCACTTCCCTTTCTTATCCAAACATTCCACGTCCCTTCCCAGAGGAATTGTAACCACCTCCCTCTGCCTCTCAAACACAAAGCTTCAGATCTACCCTGTTGGTACCAACCCCACCTGTCCTATTCCAGCCGGCCGGTGTGGCCGTCCGGTTCTAGGCGCTTCAGTCTGGAATCGGGTGACCGCTACGGCAGCAGGTTCGAATCCTGCCTCGGGCATGGATGTGTGTGATGTCCTTAGGTTAGTTAGGTTTAAGTAGTTCTAAGTTCTAGGGGACTGATGACCATAGATGTTAAGTCCCATAGTGCTCAGAGCCATTTTTTTGTCCTATTCCAAAACAAGGCTCCAATGTACCCTATTCTTGACTAACTGAAAACCCTACCCTCTCCTAATTGCTAAATCTACGTCTGCATCTATATGAGTACTCTGCAGTTCACAAATAAGTGCCTGGCACAGGGTTCAGCGAACCACCTTTAAGCTACCTCTCTACCGTCCCACTCTCGAGCAGCTCGCAGGAAAAGTGAACACTTAACTCTTTCAGTGTGAGCTCTGATTTATCTTAATTTATTATGATGATCATTTCTCCCTATGTAGGTGGCCGCCAACAAAATATTTTCACACTCTGAGGAGAAAGTTAGCGACTGAAATTTCATGAGAAGTTCATGCTGCAGCGAGAAACGCCTCTGTCTTAATGACTGTACCTATTTTTTGTACCATATTCGTAACGCTCTCCTCCATATTCCGCGATGATACAAAACAAGCTGTCCTTTTTCGAATTTTTTCGATGGCCTCCGTCAATACTGTCTGAACCGGATCTCACACCGCACAGCAGTACTCCAGAAGAGATCGGAGACGTGTAGTGTAAGTAGTCTCTTTAAGAGACCTGTCGCATTTTCTAAGTGTTCTGCTAATAAATAGCAGTCTTTGGTTAGCTTTCCTCATAACATTATCTAAGTGACTTTTCCAGTTTAAATTATTCGTAATTGTAATCCTTAAGTATTTAGCTGACTTTACAGCATTTAGATTTGTGTAGTTTATCGTGTAACCGAAATTTAGCGGATTCTTTTTAGTGCTCATGTGGATAACTTCACACTTTTCATGATTTAGAGTCAGTTGCCACTTTTTGCACCATACAGATATCTTGTCTAAATCATTTTGCAATTCCTTTTGATCATCTGATGACACTACATGACGGTAAATGACAGCATAATCTGAGAATAATCTAAGAGTACTGCTGCCCGCATCTCGTGGTCGTGCGGTAGCGTTCTCGCTTCCCACGCCCGGGTTCCCGGGTTCGATTCCCGGCGGGGTCAGGGATTTTCTCTGCCTCGTGATGGCTGGGTGTTGTGTGCTGTCCTTAGGTTAGTTAGGTTTAAGTAGTTCTAAGTTCTAGGGGACTTATGACCACAGCAGTTGAGTCCCATAGTGCTCAGAGCCATTTGAACCATTTTAAGAGTACTGCTCAGACTGTCTTCTAAATCGTTTATGTAAATCAGGAACAGCAGAGGACTTGTAACAATTCTTTGCGGAACGCCATATACTACTTCTATTTTATTCGATGGCTTTCCGTCAGTTATTACCAACTGTGACCTTTATGACTGGAAATCACGAACCCAGTAACACAACTGAGACGATACTCCATAGGCACGCAATTTAATTAGAAGTTGCTTGTGAGGAACGGTGTCAAAAGCCTTCTGGAAATCTAAAAATATGGAATCGATTTGACGTCCCGTGCCCATAGCGCTCATTAATTCACGAGAATAAAGAGATAGTTGTGTTTCACAAGAACCATATTTTCTGCATTCGTGTTCGCCGTTTGCCTGTTAATCTTTTACTTCGAGGTGATACAGAATGTTCAAGCACAGTATATGTTGCAAAATTCCGCTGCAAATCGACGTTAGTGATATGGGTCTACAATTCCGCGGATTACTGCTATTTCGTTTCTTGGCTATTGGTGTGACTTGTGAAACTTTCTAGTCTGTGCGTACGGATCTTTCTACGACGAGCGGCTGTATATTAAGTATGGCTCTATTATATCAGCATACTGTGAAATTAACCTGACTGATATAATACAGCTTGGACCGGAAGCCTTGCCTTTCTTAACTGTTTTAAGCTGTTTCACTACATCGAGGATATCTACTTTTAAGTTACTCATGTTGGCAGTTGTTCTTGATTCGAATTTTTTACTATTTTCTTCTTCTTTCATGAAGAACTTTCGGAAAACTGTGTTTAGTAACTCTGCTCTAGCGGCACTGTCATCAATAACATCACCATTGTTATCACGCAGTGAAGGTATTGATTGCGTCTTTCCACTGGTGTACTTTACGTACGACCACAATATCTGGGTTTTCTGCCAGATTTAGAGACAGAGTTTCGTTGTAAACTATTAAGAACATCTCGCACTGAAGTTAACGCTAAATTTTGCGCTTCTGTAAACTTTGCAAATCCTGTGGATTTTGCGTTCTTTAAATTTTGGCATGATGTTAGTGTTCTGACCTGCTTTGTGTACCAAGGGGTATCAGTACCAACTCTTATTTTGCCGTCGATACTATTTATCCGAATTTGAACCACATCTGGTCGGCGCTTACATAGCCAGATTGGAAGAAGTGGAGTCTCTTACGAAGGTGTAAAGCAAATTTTTATCTGCTTTTTCAAATAGGTGTTTTTTGCGTTTATTTTTGATGGTTTTGGATTATGTTACAGTATCCAGTCTAGATACAACAACCTTGTAGTCACTAATCCCTTATTTGGTCAGGATTATTTGTTGCTAAGAGGTCAAGTACATTTTCGCAACCGTTTACACTCCGAGTGGGCTCCTGAACTAGGTATTAAAAATAAATTTTCTGCAACAGCATTCAGTGCGATTTCGGACGAATGCAACAATCAGTTCCTTACCCATACACCACCTTCGTGTTCTCGTGTACTGGAATATGAAATGGCTCTGAGCACTATGGGACTTAACAGCTGTGGTCATCAGTCCCCTAGAACTTAGAACTACTTAAACCTAACTAACCTAAGGACATCACAGACATCCATGCCCGAGGCAGGATTCGAACCTGCGACCGTAGCAGTCGCGCGGTTCCGGACTGCGCGCCTAGAACCGCGAGACCACCGCGGCCGGCGGGAATATGAAATCATCAGGATCTCCCTGCAGTGGCTTTATGGGACAGAAAACGTATTTATCTATGTATCTATGTGAAAAGATTTAAAATCTTGTTTGTAGCTATATAACTGTAGTTATTATCCTGTAGTTATCTTTATGACGGCTTAATCCCTCATGATATCCTCCACAAATCTTCGAAATTTGACGGTACATTTTTGTTACAAGAGAAGTCGCCCACTGACTCTGGCGAAAGGCGAAGTTAAAGAGGAAAGCGCCTGCACCAAGATCACGACGCATTCAACAACATCTGACTTAATGAATGCTTTCAGGCCCATCTCAGGAGTTCCACGTAAGATCCGTTAGCGTACTAACTCATGTTTACTGAAAAATGGCACGAAACTTGTAGGTGTAGGAAAAATGAGGTAGAAATGAGTCCCAGTGGTAATCTATTTTAGCAGAAAAAATACCAGCTGTGATCGAAACTCTTCAGCTACGCAGCAGCAACGATCACATAGGCTTATTCCATTCTTTATTATCAGCGAACTAAGTATGTCCGCGGAACTAAGACTGCGTAACACGGCAGTGCGTTCAAAAATGCTTTATGGAAGCTCTGTCTTTGTCTTCGCCAGTGATACGTGTCTACAGAACGTGCAGGCGACACAAAATAAATGTCTACGGCGGATTCTACGAGGGAACAGATGCTCCCAAATAACTTGCCTACTCCACAACGCCCACATAAAGATGATGGAAGAGGCCATTCGTCACAATACCGAACGGGACAGCAGGGACAGTTAGACAACAACAAAAAATCAGCATCACGGAATTTCGACCTGGCAGAGATATAGGGTTCCTACTTCTTCTTTTCCTTGTGCCTTTGTCCCACATAGGCACGGGGTCGGCGTGGTTATTTACGGCTTTGGTATAATTTAAGCGCTGGCCGAATGATCTTCGTATCGCCACCTCAGAATATGTATATCCCAACTGTCCAGGCGTAGTGTTATTCATTTGAAAGAAAGCGAAAGTTTTCTAAATGGTTGAGAATCGTGTAACTGAGGCGGAGCTTGGGTACCAGTCCGGTATTCACCGAGTACGACTGGGGAAACAACCTAAAAACCACATCCAGGCTGGCGGACACATCGACCCTCGCTGTTAATCCGATGGGCGGGTTTGATCCGCGGCTGGTGCACCTCTCCGTCCCGGAGGCAGCGGTCTATCACGCACAGCTGTCCAGACGGGTCACAGATATGGGAGTCCTATGGCACTGGTAAATTAAAAGCACTCCGTCTTCAGGCCACAAGTGGCCCATCGGGACCATCCGACCGCCGTGTCATCCTCAGTTGAGGATGCGGATAGGAGGGGTGTGTGGTCAGCACACAGCTCTCCCGGTCGTTATGATGGTTTTCTTTGACCGGAGTCGCTACTATTCGGTCGAGCAGCTCCTCAATTGGCATCACGAGGCTGAGTGCACACCGAAAAATGGCAACAGCGCATGGCGGCTGGATGGTCACCCATCCAAGTGCCGGCCACGCCCGACAGCACTTAATTTCGGTGATCTCACGGGAACCGGTGTATCCACTGCGGCAAGGCCGTTGCCCACTGGTAAATTAGAATTGAGCTTTAGCACACCAAGGCAGATGATAGGGTTGATAGGGTTACGTGCTCTAGAGTGGTCCTCATACTCTTCACCACAGTGAAATAAGGAGTCAACCTAAATGTTTCCTACTTCCCTCAATAAAGTGTATGTCACATTTCTAGAAAGTGATGGGGCTTCACACACACACACACACACACACACACACACACACACACACACACACACACGAAGACTGGGAAATCAATTTAGCCACCATATGCAGCACAAACGGGGAAATCCACTGACGTAAGCGACTTTGACGAAGAGCAGATTCTTATGGCACAGCATCTGGGGTCGAGCAACTCGGAAACGGCGAAGCTGGTCGGGTGTTCGCGTGCTTCTGTCGTGAGCATCTATGGAAAGTGGATGAAGAATAATGAAGCCAAAGGCAGGCGCTAAGTTGTAACTCTTCAGGCTTTCCCGGCGAGATCTTGACATGTGGAATAATCGGGTCTACTGCCGGATGTTTGTGTCGCTCTGGCACAATATTTCGGCCACGTAACTCGTTGCCTTCTTCAGGTGCTACCTGAGACTGCCGTATTGGAGGATCTTGTTCAGTATTTATGCCCAGAGTGCGCTGGATGCTCTCTTTGCCGTCGCGCCCGCCTGGCGCTGCTTGTAAGGTGTTGTCTCTTCCCCGGTGTTCCCTCGGACGTCCGCGTCCGACTTGGGTGCCATCTGTGGCAGCTCTCTGAGGCCTTTCCTGTGTCGGGCGTTCCGTTCGCGGTCCGCGCCCACCAGGTGCTGCTCCTGAGGTTTTTACCCCTCCCTGGTGCTCCCACGGACGTCCGCGCTCGGCTCGTCCACCATCTGTGGTCGTGGCAGCCGTCTGGGGCCGGACCCGCGTTTGGCGTTCTGTTCGTGGTCCGCGCCCGCTTGGCGCTCCTCCTGAGGTGTCGGCACTTCCCTGGTGCTCCCACGGACGTCCGCGCCCTCCTCGTCCACCATCTGCAGTTGTGGCAGCTGTCTGAGGCCCGTCTCGCGTCGGGCGCTCCGTTCGCGGTCCGGCAAAGAGAGCACCCAGCACACTCTGGGCATAAATACTGGACAAGATCCTCCAATATGGCAGTCTCAGGTAGCACCTGAAGAAGGCAACGAGTTATGTGACCGAAATATTGTGCCAGAACGACACAAACATCCGGCAGTAGACCAAATTACTCCACATGTCAGGCAATAAGTTGTCGGACGTCCACGACACATCACAGAACGTGGAGTTCTCTCTATAAAGCAGGATAGATGACTATCTGTGGCGCATCCGAGGGCCGAGTACAATGCTGCTGCAGGCACAAGTGTTTAGAAGCACACCGTTAACCGCACATTATTGAACATGGCGTTGCGTAGGTGACGACCCCTACGTGTTCCCTTGCAGACCCAACAACGTCACCAATCACGATTGAAGTGGATCCAGAATCACCGTGATTGAACCATGGATCAACGGAGAAGGGTCGGCTGAATGACATTTCTTGTTTCACCAGATCGATGCCATCTTCCAGAGGTTTAAGTATCTAGGTCACACAGCCAGAATCGCGATAAAGTGGTTTATGAGATGATAGTGAACTAGTGACCTCTCGGCAACCAAATACGCCTGATTTGAACCCGATGTTATATACAGGGAATTCCTTTATGATCGGGTGCATTGCCATGCTGATACGATCGTCGTCCCCGAACTATTCCTCTAGTGTACACAGTACACAATGTTGTAAAATTTGTTCATATCTTTCCTCATGTAGCATTTTCTTAAGCGTAATAAGGTTACTACATCCTAACCACGAAAAACAGCCACATACCGTAACACTATTTTCTTCATACTTAACTGTTGGCACTATGCATGATGGCATTTAGCGTTCTCCAGGCATTCGTCAAACCTAAACCCTTCAAACGTAATACCACAGGGCACAACGTGATCGCCATTTCCAATACTCGTTTCTAGTTATCCTCTATCCAGTGGCGTCGCCCTTTACACACCAAATGCGACGCTTACTACTGACTACAGAAATATAAGGCTGGTGAGGAACTGCTGAGCTATACTTTTTAACTCCCTATGCACAGTTATTGTGCTAGCTGGGCTGTTGGTGGCACTTTGGAACTCACCACTTATTTGATATGATGTTTTACAAACACCATTCGCAATGTACGACGGTTTCTGTCCAGCTGTAGTGAGCTCTGATTGGTCTAGGTTTCGCTAGGGTTGTTCCTTCGAATTTCCATTTCACAGTCACATGGCGGACATTCCTCTTCGGCAGCTTTAGATGGGTTGATATATCCCTGGTGGATTTGTTATTCGGTGACTTCCAATGACTAGTCCATGCTGGAAGTCACTGAGCTGTCCTGACTGACTCGTTCTGCTGTTATTGCTTCTCTGCTGGAAACACAGTACTTACCGCGTCTTTTTTCTGGGAAGTCCGCCTCTAGTGACATCTAGTGGTCAATTCCGCATTACATAGGTCAGTCGACATAATTTTGATCGGTTTACATGCAGCGTACTTTTATTTCCTAAAAGTGTTTCCAAAGAAATAAGTGTTACCGCAATCCCCTTGTAGCCACAAGGAAATGTTGTCCAGATCAGAAAAGGACAGATCTGAATTCTGTTGACCATCGTCCAATATTGGAAATGCCGGACGCTTAATTTCTCTGCACTCTGGTCGCATACAGACTACCTTACATGCTGAAAAGACCAACAGTCTCTGATGTCCATCTCGAGGGTTGGATCCGCTCCTTCAGAGACGACAGATTGCAGAGCCGGGGCTACCTACGTTTTCGAAGTGCCCGTTGCTGTTGCTGTCTCTGTCCATCCGTCCGTCTGTCTGTCTGTCTGTCTGTTCGTCCGCCAGCGCCGCAGTCTGCCTGCCTGCCTGTTCGCCGCCGTCCGGGTCTCGCCGCGACCGTCACCGCCGACGCCGCCTGGTCCTGGCCGCCGCCTGCCGTCCGTTTGTCGCCGTCCGTCCGTCGCCGTCCGTCAGTCGCCGTCCGTCCGCCCGCGCCGCCCGACGTCGCCGCCGCCTGCTGTCCGTCTGTCCATCCGTCCGTCCGTCCATTCATCATGAGCCTTCCCACCTCATCTACAGCTCCCCCTCCTCCTCTTCCACTGTCACTTCCTGGAGTGCCACGTCTGGCCTCCCTCCTTATACCTCACCACCCCTCCCCCCACTCACCCATTCCCCCATCTCCTCCCCTGCTGTATACCCCCCATCTACACCCTCCCCCCAGCATCCACACCCACAAAAGCTCCCACTCCTGCCCCGCCGTCATGTACACCTCTGCTGCCGTCTCTGCTGCCACCCCCAGGTGGTCGGCTTCCCCTCTCTCACCCTCCATCACTTCATTGTCTGCGTCCCTTGCACGCATCACGTCACATCGGGCCACAATCGCCACCCCTGAACCACCTGCTTCTCCCGGCACGCCTACTGGATCTGCTGTCCACCACCTCCCTCTCCTCCCCGTCCCTCTCCCCTCCTCACAGCCTAAAGTCTCCAAAAAACCCCAGAAGCGCGTCATTGGCGACTTTGCTCCCGCCACCTCCAACAAAAAGTCACTACCACCTCCCCCTCCCTCCGTTGTCTCCATGGATACCACCTCCCCCTCCCTCCGTTGTCTCCATGGACACCACCCCTCCCCCTGACATTCATACCCCAGCCCCCACCCTCCACATCTTTGTCCTGTCAACCCTGGACCCTAAGTTCCTTGATACCCGTACCCTCACCATGGAGATACGAAAGTATCTACCTGGTGATCCCATCTCCCAGCTCATTACTCACAGGGACTCACTCCTCATCAAGTCCACCTCCCCCTCCTTTCACACAGACCTCCTCCGTAAACTCCTGCGCATTATGTTTGGCCCCCACGCATCCCTGACGTCCTTCCTCTCCTCTTCCTCTCCCTGTCAGCCACAGCCTCCCCATTGTCGCCCCACCTACACTGCCATGATTACCATGCTCAGCCCAGTGATCACGGAGGATGAGTTGTTGGCAGAACTGAACTCACACCCAGACTTGGAAGTACGCTCTGCCCGATGTATCCACAATGCCTCCAGTCCCACCTACCTCATGCGGGTCTTTTGAAGTCCACTCCCTCCATTGACCACCTCCTCACCCAGGGTGCCCTGATTGTCCACCGTCGGCACCCTGTTGAGTCCTCCAGATCCCCTCCATAATCCTACCGCTGCCAGTGCAGCCTCTGTACAATGATCACCTGACCACCAACTGCAAAAGCCCTCCCACCTGTCCCCATTGCAAGGCCTCCCACTTTCTTAAAAACTGCCACAAGTGTAAAGCTAAACCCCCTCGTGCCAACCACAAGGTTACTATCCCTGCCCGTCCCATTCATTCCCCCATCCACCCCAACAATTCCCTCTGTCCATCCCCCACGTCTGAAGATATCATCTGGTTCCTCACCGTAGTCCTCCAAGACATTCACCATTCTCAGCATCCCCACACACTCTAACAGAACTCTCTATCAGCCCACTCTGTCTTTCAGCTGAACACCTTCGCCACTTACTTCCACAACCAAGCCCACTTCACCTTCACCCACCTCGACACCCTAGTTTAAGCCACTTCCCTCCCCTCTCTTCCCTGCCCCCCTCTCTTCTTATCATGGCACAGCATGAGTGTCGCATCCTCACCTTCACCCACCTCGACACCTTTTTAAGCCTCTTCCCTCCCCTCTCTTCCCTCCTCCCCACTCTTCCCATCATGGTGTGGCACAAGTGTCACATCCTTTTCCAGAACTTCCGCTCCATCTGCACCAACAAATACCTACTCATGAACAACCTCTCCCACCACCGCGTTGACACCTTCCTCCTGTATGAAACCTTTCTCCAGCCCCACCATACACTCCACACTTCCCCCTATATCCTCCACCACACTGATGCTACTGGTCCTTGAGCGCAGGTTGGAGTCACCATTGGCCACCTTAAGCATATCCCCATCCGGCCACAACCCCTCCTTAATGACCCCACCAAACACCTTATCCTCACGCATCTTCTTCCCCTCCCTCACCATTACTTGCACCACCATCTATGTCCGCTCCACTGCTCCTCTTCCCTATGACTTCATCTCCCACATTGACCACAACTTCTCCACCTATGTGATTGCTGCCGACAACGTCCATAGCCGATCCCCTGCTGCCCTTCGGTGGTGACATCAGTTCCTCTCCATGCTCTAAGGTGACCTTGTTCCCCTTCCCCAGCACACCCATACTGAAAGCGACACCACCCCTGATGTTGTAATTGCCTCCACCAACGTTCTTGGGCGAATCGCCATCGACGTTCTTGACCCCACAGGTAGTGACCACATCCCCATCCTTATCATAATAATGTCGCTTATGATCCCCCTTCAGCTTCCCGCCCTGCACCACCTTCCAAGGTCGTCCCTGACTACCATCGTGCCAACAGGGAAGCCTACTGGGAATCCATCGCCACCCAGGTCGAAAGCAACCCTCTTACCTATCACCAACCTGAGGACATCATCCACGCCTCATCCTTCGTTCAGAAGTCAATTACTGACGCCTTGGAGGCCCATGTTACTACTAAAACCATTCACCCCCACCATCCCACTCTCCCTCCGCAGGCTGCCCTCCTCCTCCACGAATCCTGCCGCCTCGATCGCTCCTTCCTGTGTGCTCATGACAGGGTTACACTCCTATGCCACCGGCAAATACAGCAACACGTACGGAAACTTATTACAGCAAATAAACGCCGGGACTGGCGCCAGACCTGTACATGACTCAACGCCATCCTCCCTGTCTACTCCTCAAGGACTGGTCCGCCTTCTATCACCTTCCTGGTTCCCATTACCCCCTTCTCCATAACGACAGCCCCCTTCCCGACAACCTCAGCAAGGACAATCACTTTGCTTCCCACTTTTCCGAGGTCTTCTCCATCCCTGATGATACCCACTCTGATTTTTCTCTTTTCCCCACCATCATGGAACATGCCGATACCTCGGTTGCTCCACTTGCTCGTAATCTCCAGTATTTGGGGCAGTTGCTCCCCTCTGACATCAACACTCCAATCACAGCACATTACATTAAACTTATCCTCCAGTCCAAACGCATTATGGCCCCTGGTCATGACTGTGTCACCTACCACTACATTAGAGAGAGCCCCTTCTCCTTCCTGACTGTCCTTGCCCATCTCTTTAATGTCATCTTCTCTACCGGCCTCTACCTCAACCTATGGAAGACTTCCCACGTCCTCTTATTCCTCAAACCCAACAAACCCCCTTCCATCACCTTTTCCTATCGTCCCATCTGCCTCACCTCCATCTTCAGTAAGGTCTTCAAATCCATCCCCTCTCATCGTATCTATCAGCACCTTAATTAACAGCCCCTTACTCAGTGTGGCTTTCGACCCTCCTTCTCCGCTGAAGACCAACTCCTTAACATCGTCCTCCTTCTCCCCCTCCAGCTTAACTTCAGGCGATCTACCATTTTTGTCTCTCTCGACCTCCAAAATGCCTATGACCGAGTATCGCATCCCAGTCTCCTCTTTAAACTCCAAACCTACACCCTGCCTATCAATTTTGTTCCATCTGGTCGCTTCCTTCCTATCACGCTGCCTTCCCATGTCACCCTCCACGACGCCAACTCCTGTATCTTTTAGCCCACTGCTGGCGTCCCCCAGGGCTCTGTACTCTCCCCTCTCCTCTATCTCCTGTACTCTGCCGATATGCCCAAGCCACCTCCACCTGTCCACTTTCTCCAGTATGCTGATGACACTGTCTTTCTGGCTCTCTGTCCTACCCTTCAACGGTCCCAACGCCCCCTTCAAACCCACCTTGACCATTTCACCACTTGGTGTAACCAGTGGTTCCTTCATCTGAACCCCTCCAAAACCCAGGCAATCATCATAGACTGCACCACCTGCTCCTTCCGTCTCCACGATTTCTACCTCACCATTTATGGTTGTCCCATCCAGCTCACCACCATCCTGAGATACCTTCGCCTCACCCTCGGCCATCAGCTCACCTGGACCCCTCACCTCCTGACCATCCAGCAGATAGCCCAGTCCCGCCTCCGACTCCGCCTCCTGAAAATCCTGTCTGGCTGGACATGGGGACTGCATCCTTCCACCATCCTCCACACCTATAAATCCCTCATCCATCCTATCCTCTGTTATACCAGTGTTGTCTGGATCTCTGCCCCCCCCCCCTTTTACAAGGCTCTCGAACGCCATGTGCTCCAACTTGCCTTCCATATCCACCTTCCTTTTCCAACATGACTCCTGTATGACCTCATCCCCTTCCCCACCTCCTCCTTTTCCTCCAACATCTCCACATCCTTTACACTGTCCACAGGCTTGATCCCCCCCCCCCTGGTTTCCTCCTTCCTCTCTCCCCCCCCCCCACCCGTTGTCGCGCCTCTATCACTGTATCCCTCACTCTCTCCACCTCCACACCTTCCATTTCCTTCATCAGGGCAATTTCCAGCACCTCCCCCTCTCGGATGTTGAACTCCGCCATGACATCGACCCTTCCTTCCAACTGTAACCTGGTCTTGTTCCCCCTCCCCGTACCAGGCCCCCCTTTTTCCTCTCCCCTCCAACTCCGAGAGCAGGTTTTCCTCCGTCCATCCCTGAGTCCCTGCACCATCCCTTCGACTGCTTTCCTCCCATGTCCTTCCCTCCCTGGCCCTCTACGGCGTGCCCCCTGCCCGTCTGCCCCATCCCTCCCTTCTTCCCTCCTCCCTTGTCTCTATGCCCCTGGCAGATCCTCTCAGTGTTACTTCAGTGTTGTGTTTGGCACTGATCTCCTGTGCGTCAAGAGCTGTGATTCTAATTGTGTGCTGCTCTTGTACATAGTGTTACTATCAGTGATTGTTATGTGCTACGCCGTCCATCGATACTCTTATGCTCCGGTCAACTACGCTTTGTGTTCTTTAATTGTCCCAGTGTGTGGTTTTTGTGTGCACTACTTTTTTTCTGTTTTATCTCCATTTTTCAGTCTCCCGCTTTTTGTCTGTTCTCTTTCGCACTGTTCCCCATTCTTTATATATCTGTACGCCATATTTTCTCCATTCTGTTATTTTAAATGTCTTCCTTGTATCATTACTGTCTTTCGGCTGAAGAGCAGCGCATATGATGCTGCCAGCCCGCCCCAGATGGGGCACTGAAACACAATAAAGGGAAAAAAAGAAAAAAGACTCTGAAGCCGGGTATCGGCCGGACCGTGATATTTCGGCACCACTGTGGCTGCAGCCTCACTCACTGCTCGCATCGAGTGCCAAAATGGTGTCAATACCAGGTCTGACGACAGACCGACTACACGGCTCAGTGAATTATGCCATTTTATGCCGCTGTATAGTAGGAAAATCTATGAAGAGAGCGTTCTGTTGCACACAACAGATTTTTGTGGCCGACGCACATTGCCTCCAGAAGTCACTTGTCTGTGGTATGACTCAAGGTTTACCCGTAAGCGCCCCGCACGTTGTGACTGTCAATACATGGTTAGTACAGACAGATCCCGTTCATAAGTACTGTCGCTTTTGTATACCCGTTTCAAGAATACTTTAATAATTTGCATTCGTTACCTGAATGAAGTTATGCTGAAGTTTTGAAGAGATAAATGTAAGAGCATTCTGCTTGTTTGTGTCTACGTTACAATTCACAAGTCGCTAAATTTTTCGCTATAGGAAAAAATGGATAGCCACAACATTTGATCGTATTACCAGATCTATGCTGTAATAAACTATGCTTTACCCTAACTGCAGAATGGTTTCCTAGTACGCCAAAATGAAAATGCAGAAAATTAGTAAGAAGGCAGGAAGGAATATCAAAGTCATATTTGTCGTTGATGACAAGGTCATTAGAGACGGCATTTGTGCAAATTAGCGATTTATCAAACTTTGAAATATTTTAAGAGACCAATTTCTTCCCTTTTTATTTTCTGGTGCCATATGTTTAATCTTCGTTCGTCTTTAAGAAACTTGAAATATTAAACGTACGTACTCATTACCCAGGGCACAGACACTAGTATCACAGTTTCTTAGTATGCACAATTTTAAATAAATATACTGACTTGGGTGTCTGTCTAATATGGAGGTATTGATTCACATTGTCATATACACTGATGAGCCAAAGAAACTGGTACACCTGCCTAATATCGTGTAGAGCCCCCTCGAGCACGCAGAAGTGCCGAAACACGACGTGACTTTGACTCTACTATGTCTGAAGTAGTGCTGGAGGGAACTGACACCACGAATGCTGCAGGGCTGTTCATAAATCCATAAGAGTTCGAGGGGGTGGAGATTTCTCGTGAACAGCACGTTTCAAGGCATCCCAGGTATCCTCAATAATGTTCATGTCTGGGGAGTTTGTTGGCCAGCGGAAGTGTTTAAATTTAAAAGAGTGTTCCTGGAGCCACTCTGTAGCACCTCTGGACCTGTGAGGTGTCGCGTTCTTCTGTTGGAATTTCCCAAGTCCGTCGGGATACGCAATGGACATGAATGGATGTCGATGATCAGATACGATGCTTACGTACGTGTCACCTGTCAGAGTCGTATCTAGAAGTATCAGGGATCTCCAGCTGGACACGTCCCAAACCATTACAGAGCCTCCACCAGCTTGAACAGTCCCCTGCTGACATGCAGGGTCCATGAATTCATGAGGTTTTCCCCATACCCGCAGACGTGCATCCGCTCGATACAATTTGAAACGAGACTCATCCGACCAGACAACATGTTCCCAGTCATCAGTAGTCGAATGTCGGTATTGACAGGCCCAGGCGAGGCGTAATGCTTTGTGTCGTGCAGTCATCAAGGGTACACGATTGGGCCTTAGGCTCTGAAACCCCATACAGATGACACTTGTTGACGGCCCAGCATTGAAAGCTGCAGCAGTTTGCGGAAGGGTGGCACTTCTGTCATTCCGAACGATTCTCTTCAGTCGTCGTTGGTCCCATTCTTGCAGGATCTTTATCCGGCCGCAGCGATGTCGGAGATTTGATATTTTACCGGATTCCTGATATTCACCGTACGCTCGTGAAATGGTCGTACGGGAAAATCTCCACTTCATCGCTACCTCGGAGATGATGTGTCCCATCGCTTGTGCGCCGACTGTAACACCACGTCAAACTCACTCAAATCTTGATAACCTGCCATTGTAGCCACAGTAACCTATGTAACAACTGCGCCTGACACTTGTTGTCTTGTATAGGCGTTGCCGATCGCAGCGCCGTATTCTGCCTGTTTACATATCTCTGTATTTGAATACGCATGCCTGTACCAGTTTCTTTTACCCTTCAGTGTGTAAACGTTATTTGCAAGTGACAATTGCTCCAAATATAGCATAAACTGAACGGAGTGACTGGCACCACTCTACCTAACTGAAGGACTATACATAGAAAGAACCGTTACAGTATAGTACAGTACAGTACACGACACAAAGTAAGTGAAAAAATACGAAATGAGTCGAACAGAATGTCAGTTTTATTCAAAGACAATAACTACACTTAAGTCACATGGGCCTTACCAGGGCGCGCGATCACCACGGAGGGCAGCACATCCTCTGCAACGTGCTCTCATACTGGCCGTAAGTCTGGTAAATAATTCTTATGGTAGGCTATTCCATTTCTTCAACAGCGTGGTTAACTGATGCAGGGTGGTTGTCGGTGCTTGTGGACGTGTTGCAATACGGCCCTCAACGCATCATACACGTGCTCGTTGAGATTTAAGTTGGGGAGCGAGCGGGATAATTCATTCGACGCATATCCTCTCGTTCCAAAAACTCCTCCACCTGCGCAGTTCGATGCGGTCGCGATTTGTTATCCATAAAAGTGGAGCCAGAGCCGAATGGATCACTGAAAAGATGTACGTGAGGAAGGGACACAGCGACACTGTAGCTTCTGGTGCATTACGTACTCTCATATAGTGAGAGGTGGGAACATATAATTCACTCAGAAACATTGTCGAACATGATCGTTTTCGTGTGTCGAGGTGTTATGGTGTGGGTAGGTATAGCGCTGCATGCGCGTACTGATCTCCAAATCTTTGAATACGGCACACTCGCCGGTCGAAAGTATCGTGCCACTGTACTCCTTCCCCATGTGCGACTTTTCAGTGGTGCATTCGGCCTTGAGTTTATTTATACAGATTACAATGAGCGACTGTATCGAACTGTGTAGGTGGAGTTGGTCTTGGATCAAGCGTATATTCGACGAATGGACTGGCCTGCGCGTTCTCCCGACCTCAGTCACATCGAACACGTATGCGATACATTCGGGACAAATATTGCACCACGTCCAAATGCACCAATGACGAACTAGCACTTGTCAATCATCCTGGTGGAAGAATGGAGCGCCCTACCTCAAGAACACCTAATGAAAGTTGTGGTCAGCATGGGAGCATGCTGTAGAGCTTGCCCTGTATTGCCGTCCGTGATGATCATACACTCTATTAAAAACTATTTCAGCCCAGGAGCCTAGCACGAATTACGGTGACTTAAGTGTAATTATTGTCTCTGAATAAGAGTACCATTTCTCTTCGTCTTGTTGCGTATTTCTTACAATTACCTTCTTACTATACTGTAGCAGCTCTTTCTATGGTACACGTTTCGTTGAGCTATGTTACTTGGCAGTGACACTTCATGTGAAAGTTACTTTCGTCCTGAACTGAAGGAGTCTAATGGGTACAGCTTCCGATAGGGTCTGGGCGTTAGCCTCCTTCCAGTCCCTCCAGGACGTCTCTGCTCCATTCAGCTTGCTATGAAATGAACACAGGTGATCTATTCCTGGGGTAAAAGCTGGCCGGGATGATGGGCCTGCCAGCCTTCTCCTACTTGTGCTGCGTGGAAGGGGTGTAAGCGTATTGTCATATCGCTGGCTTAGTTGTGGAGTATCTTTGCGGGCAGCCGCGTCTGAGAGTCGAGCACGGGACACGAAATTGTTATGTTGTGTAGTGTGTAGCTCTGCATGTAAGAAGCATTGTTAGTATTCAGGTTGAAGTGTTGCTACAAGTGCTATTACAGTAAAGTGAATAAATATTGAAGTAATTCAGAGGAAAGTGCATCAAGATGCAATTAAAAATGAGCAGTGCCGCCGATAATCTATTTGTGTATCCTCTCGTTGCTTGTCGCTCAGTATCAATCATCCGCGCCGTGTTCGGTCCCTCAGAATGAACTGATGTGAATCATTAGAAATTAGTTACCATAAACGAGTGCAGTCAAGTGCCAGTGTCTTGTAGCGAGCGTGAGGACGTGCGTTCGATCATCGCGTTTCCGCATTATCAACAATCAGCCGCGCCGCGACGGTTACGCGCACGCTCGTACAAGTGAGAACTGAGAACTGAAACATTAACTTTACGAGCAGTGTTATATCATTACTAGTGACAAGGAGGACTATTACCAGATATCTGTATGTGTGACGAGCGTAAGAGCTTTCGTTCGATCATTCGGCTTCCGCATCATCAACAATCACCCGCGTCGTGTCGGTTACGCGTACGCTCGTCCGAATGATATTTTGGACCGTTAATCATCAAGATTGTTAATTGGGATAACATTTACGATTTAGAGTGTAAACAGTGCAACCTGTGGTTTCCATATCATCTCAGAATATAGATGTTCATACCAGACATAGGACAGTGTTGTGTTTTAACGTTGAGTGGCTCCCCTAAATCAGCTTGCATATTTCGATAGATAATTTCAGGAAAGCCAGCAGCAGTTTGGAGCAGAACAGTATGACCGCCGCGGGATTACCAGGTACGTGGTGTGGACAGGGCGCACGGTTAAGAAAATCAGAAACAGAAACAGTTTAAGGGTCCCCCACCCCCATTTGTTCTCTCGGACGTGTTACAGAAGGGTTGCACGCTACTTGCGTCGGACAGTTATTCGCCTTGGCAAAAATTGTTACAGTTGTTGGATATCTTCCTGACGGATATCGTGTCAATGCTATCCAACTGCCGCGTTGGACTGCGACTGGGTTGTGAATAATGGAGATAAATTACCGTCTTAAGACGGGTTATGATAATGCAACAGAAAGAGTGGGAGTACGCGAATTTTCTCTTGTTCACTATTTATTCAGTCTGTGAAGTATGTAATTTAGCTCCGACCCTCCATGTGCGTTCCGCACGAATAATGTACGGTACACAAAACAATAAATCAAGATATGAAGCAACCGTTACACCCTTCACGCTAAACAGAAAGCCTTCCTTGTGTAAAGTTGGACTTTAGTAAATCTGGCTACACTGTAATATATGGGGGCCAGCACACTAATCGCATAAACCCACTGTTTGTAGTCAACAAAGTTGAATTGTATTTGTATAAAATGCAAGCAGGGGTTGTTGACTGAAACACCAACACACTCTCATGAAATATTTCCGTGAATTCACAGATTTATTTTTATCTTTCAAACGAAGTGGTCTTTTATCAACAAAATCAGATTTTGATACCAACGACTTAATTTCACGATAATGATCGTGAATACACGGTTGATGTTCCGAATAGCTCGCAAAGGAAGGCCGATATAATGAAACTAGCGCTACGACCGAAACACAAGTCCCCACTCTCTCACTTATCAATAAATCGCTAGTTGACCAAGAATGTCTAACAACACAAAATAAAGCCCGCATCTCGTGGTCGTGCGGTAGCGTTCTCGCTTCCCACGCCCGGGTTCCCGGGTTCGATTCCCGGGGGGTCAGGGATTTTCTCTGCCTCGTGATGGCTGGGTGTTGTGTGCTGTCCTTAGGTTAGTCAGGTTTAAGTAGTTCTAAGTTCTAGGGGGCTTATGACCACAGCAGTTGAGTCCCATAGTGCTCAGAGCCATTTTTTTTTAACACAAAATAAAATCATCCCCCGCGAGTGTGGTTCAACACGAAAGTAGTTCAACTTCTTCTCACCACGAAAATATTCAAAGTTCACCCGACGAACCTCGGCAAAATTTTCACAAGTTCAACTCACTGTCTGAGTATATCCACAGAAACAGTCAAGTCCACGAATGCAGGACGACACGAAAACTGTTCCAAGTGGGCACGACTTCTAAAATATCGTAAGTCTTGAAGTAAACTCGCAAATTTCTACATGTTCAGCGTACTGGCGGCATGTATCGCCGAAAAATTTCAAGTCCGAGAAAGCTGGTCCACAAGAGAAATATTCTAAGTCGAGACCACGAAGCCCGTGGGTGATAAGTTGCTATCCCAGTGCAATTCGGGGCGTCTCCAGACACGTATTCACTGGTCATCGGGGCTCATTTCGAAACGGGAGTCGTCAATGAAGGCAATTACATCAGTCAATGAGATTTCTGGCTGAAGACGTGTCTGCAGACGCCCCAAACAGCTGTGGGATGCCAGTTTGACTGTCGCAAGCCCTGCGGACCTAGATCCAGTAGTGATGGTCTTGGGTGCTTTTTCTTTCCATAGATCAGACCCTTTGGTTGTCATCTAAAGCACACTTACAGCACAGCGGTACGTCAACAATGTCCTATGCCCCATTTTGTTGCTCTTCATGGCAAGCCATCCTGGGCTTACATATCAGCAAGATAATACCCGCCCGCATACGGCGAGAGTTTCTACCGCTCATCTTCGTGCTAGCCAAACCCTACCCTGGACAGCAAGGTCGCCGAATCTCTCCCCAACTGAGAATGATTGGAGCATTGTAGGCATAGCCCTCCAACCATCTTGGGATTTTGACGATCCAGCACGCCAACTACACGGAATTGGCGCGATATCCCTCAATAGGACATCCAACAAGTCTATCAATCAATTCCAAGCCGAATAACCGGTTGCAAAAATGGCCAGAAATCGACCAACACGTTACTGACTTGATAAATTTGTGAACATCTTTCTCTTGAATAAATCATCCAATTTTTCTGATATTGCAATCATTTGTTTGCCTGTACATGTACTGGGTGGTTATAATTAAACTTTCCCTATTTAACACATAATAACACGAAAAATAATTGCCGTACGAGTACCAAACTTGGTAGCATCAATGTCCGAAGTATGGGGTGCATGATTTCCATGCGTTACAGCGCCACCGTCCAGTTCCAACTATGGCCACCAGGTGCCGTGATCAGTCGTCATGATTCACAGTCTCACACACCAGACTAGTAGCAGTGCACTTGTTGACGTGTCAACATGAGCTTTGACAAAAGGAGCAGGGCATTTTTGGTGAAGCTCTATTATCATTACAACAGTAATGCTGCAGCTGCACTTCGAGAATGTCGCCGGTTGAAAGGATTACGGAAGGGTCCTCTTTCTCCGTCTGTTGTGTGGAGCATGATGAAGAAGTTCGAATCAACTGCAGAAGTGGCAGTCGCTCCGGGAAGAGGCCGACGACCGGTTGCAGCACAGGTGGTTCATGAAATCGCTGTTGCTATGGTGGACAACGTTGCGCGCAATTCCCGATCGTCAGGCAATGCGCGTGCTGTGTCAGAACAGTTGAACATCCCGTGAACCACTGTACGGAAGGTGCTTCGAACCATTCTCAAATGGTATCCGTACAAGGTCCGTATTTTACAGCAGCTTGCACCACAGGACGCACAACGACGTGACTTCGCTCTCCTCCTTCTCGCAAGAATTGAAGTTGACAAGGCTGGCCTTGGACCATCCTATGGACAGACGAAGCTCATTTTTCTCTGCCGTATGAGGTGAACACATAACTTGCCGAGTGTGGGGATCTTTACCTCCAGTCACTGTGCATGAAGTGCCTGTGTATGGCGAACGTGTCACCGTATGGTGTGGCTTGACGGCTATGCTCGTCATTGGCCCGTTCTTTTTTGAACAGGTTGACGCTCAAGGACCAAACACGTGCAGTGTGACTGGCCAGCGTTACTGCGATATGCTTCGCCAGCGTGTCATACCCGCCCTACAGGAGAGAGACGCATTGAACTCAAGAGTTTTCGTGAAAGACTGGGCCCCACCATACACCGCCCGTGAAGTTCACGTGCTTCTCCGAAACTCATCTAGAAACGATCAAATTATCAGCCGATCGTTTCCAAATGCTTGGCCGGCACGATCACGTGTGATTTCTGGTTGTGGGGTTACCTGAAGGACAGTGGTTACCAGGGGAATATTCGCACATGTGCTGATCTGAAGCGCAGCATATCAAGAGAGGTAACCAGCGTACCACCGCACATGCTTCGTTCTGCTGTGCAGAATGCAGTCCTGCGCTTTCAGACTCTTCTAGACACTGATGGGCGCCATATTGAGCCCCTTTTGTAGCAGTAATGGTACCAGTATGTAATGGTATTATGTACCGTAGCGGCAGATTAAAAGTGTTTCCATTGAATTGATTCTGCATTATTCCTCTTCCCCATGTCCTCGACATTAATCTATCAGGTTTGGTCGTCGTACGGTAATTATTTTGCGTGTATTAAATAGGGAAAGTTTAATTATAACCACCCGGTACATCACATCTACCGATTTCCGTCCCACTCAGATGATTCCTTCTTGGTGCGTCGGTTTTTTTCTCTTAGACTATATATGACCACACAGTCACATAGATTAACCTAAAACATTTGCTCTTTACTACACAGTGTTTCGACATTTTTCAGAACATGAAGTACCTCTCTGGTACTTACTCCTGAAACGTAACATTTCCTATTTCGAAGTGTTCGATTTAGAATTTAGTAGCAACAATTATTGACCATTGCTATTACTAGTACAAGTGTAAAAACAGGCCGAATAAGTGTAATACAAAAGTCTCGCTTTGAGCACAAAATGTACACACTGCGTTTTACTTAAGTCACGTGGTATTACGGTTTATGTTATGACATGTGCAGTTCGCTATGATGTTCCTGTTCTGTGACCCTTGTGAAAGTGTCTCCGAATCGGCAGCACAGTCCAGTTCCCATAGAAGAGAAGCATTATGAACTGAGCATTGACATAGAACCGAAATCGTAACGTGATGCCATGTTGTGGCGTTGTTGCCCACATTTTTCGCTAAGACCGTAACTTTAGTTTTAGAAGTGTTATTAAAAACAGCAATAGTCTGTAACTCATTCTGTTCCGGATTCATATCAAAATTCGTCAAGAGAAGAAATGTTAATTTTCATAGGTAAGTACCACAAACATTTAATTATATTTATCATACTAATAAGAGGTGTTTTAGGTAATATTTAATATTGAGACGCATTTTAATGACGAAAAATCGTATGACTAACTTATGTGACTATGTGGCCATATATTTATGTGATAAGTACAACATTTATGTAATGTGGGAGTGTGCTGCCAATTAATCTGTTGGATGTATACAAATATAAAGCAATTTCCACCAGAAGCTAACATTTATACACGATAAAATTAGTCAGTACATCTGAATTATATGTATCTCGAATCCACTGTGTTAATTTTAAAATAGTCACAATAAAAACTTTAGTATCTATGATGTGGAGAAAGAGTACGTTTGATTATGTGTTACTCTTTTAGTTTTCCTGAGAGAAAACGAACACTATACATACGCTATGGTAGAGAAGAGTTTTTTACCTGCAGTATAGTGTGCCTAGGAACACATGTTGTTTCTGCTCGACGTTTCTAGGTAGTGCCCGATTTTAGAATCACAAGAAGTAACGTGCAGTAGCGATCACCATAAGCAGTTTCCTTCATTTTCTGCTGTTTTTATTGTTGTGAGACATGAGATTGTATTTTGTACAGCGTTTGTAAATATTACACTATTGGCCATTAAAATTGATACACCACGAAGATGACGTGCTACAGATGCGAAATTTAACCGACAGGAAGAAGATGCTGTGATATGCAAATGATTAGCTTTTTAGCGCATTCACACAAGGTTGGCGCCGGTGGCGACACCTACAACGTGCTGTCATGAGGAACGTTTCCAACCGATTTCTCATACACAAACAGCAGTTGACGGCGTTGCCTGGTGAAACGTTGTTGTTCAAATGGTTCAAATGGCTCTGAGCACTATGGGACTTAACATCTGTGGTCATCAGTCCCCTAGAACTTAGAACTACTTAAACCTAACTAACCTAAGGACATCACACACATCCAAGCCCGAGGCAGGATACGAACCTGCGACCGTAGCAGTCGCGCGGTTCCGGACTGAGCGCCTAGAACCGCTAGACCACCGCGGCCGGCAAACGTTGTTGTGATTCCTCGTGTAAGGAGGAGAAATGCGTACCATCACGTTTCCGACTTTGATAAAGGTCGGATTGTAGCCTATCGCGATTGCGGTTTATCGTATCGCGACATTACCGCTCGCGTTGGTCGAGATCCAATGACTGTTAGCAGAATATGGAATCGGTGGGTTCAGGAGGGTAATACGGAACGCCGTGCCGGATCCCAACGGCCTCGTATCACTAGCAGTCGAGATGACAAGCATCTTATCCGCATGGCTGTAACGGATCGTGCAGCCACGTCTCGATCCCCGAGTCAACAGATGGAGACGTTTGCAAGACAACCACGTGCACGAACTGTTCGACGACGTTTGCAGCAGCATGGACTATCAGCTCGGAGACCATGGCTGGGGTTACACTTGACGCTGCATCACAGACAGGAGCGCCTGCGAAGGTGTACTCAACGACGAACCTGGGTGCACGATTGGCAAAACGTCATTATTTCGGATGAATTCAGGTTCTGTTTACAGCAACATCATGGTCCCATCCGTGTTTGGCGACATTGCGGTGAACGCACATTGGAAGCGTGTATTCGTCATCACAGTCTGGAACCGCGCGACCGCTACGGTCGCAGGTTCGAATCCTGCATCGGGCATGGATGTGTGTGATGTCCTTAGGTTAGTTAGGTTTAAGTAGTTCTAAGTTCTAGGGGACTGATGACCTCAGAAGTTAAGTCCCATAGTGCTCAGAGCCATTTGAACCATTTGTATTCGTCATCGCCATACTGGCGTATCACCCGGCGTGATGGTATGGAGTGCCATTCGTTACGTCTCGATCACCTCTTGTTCGCATTGACGGTTCATTGAACAGTGGACGTTACATTTCAGATGTGTTACGACCCGTGGCTCTAACCTTCATTCGATCCCTGCGAAACCGTACATTTCAGCAGGATAATGCACGACCGCATCTTGCAGGTCCTGTACGGGCCTTTCTGGATACAGAAAATGTTCGACTGGTGTCCTGGCCAGAACATTCTCCAGATCTCTCACCAACTGAAAACTTCTGGTCAATGGTGGCCGAGCAAGCAACTGGCTCGTCACAATACGCCAGTCACTACTCTTGATGAACTGAAGTATCGTGTTGAGGCTGCATGGGCAGCTGTACCTGTACACGCCATCCAAGCTCTGTTTGACTCAATGCCCAGGCGTATCAAGGCCGTTATTACGGCCAGACGTGGTTGTTCTGGGTACTGATTTCTCAGGATCTATGCACCCAAATTGCGTGAAAATGTAATCATATGTCAGTTCTAGTATAATATATTTGTCCAATGAATACCCGTTTATCATCTGCATTTCTTCTTGGTGTAGCAATTTTAATGGCCAGTAGTGTACTATTTCTACGTATCTAAATGCCGTGTAATAAATTGTAACTATTTTGAGGATATTGTTAATTCTTCAGGTACAGAGTTTTATGGTGAGTAAAATTCTATATATTTTTAAAACTAGTAAAAAACGAGTAGACAGCTATGCCACGCTTTGTGAGCCGTGTACCATTTTGTACTTTGAAACAGAATGTCTCTTTACCTGTGATATTCGCAAATGACGATAGGTTCTTTAATTTATTAGCAATTTTCGCTGTCTCAAAAATGGAAATTTTTGTTAGTTGACAATAACTTCCATTTATAAATATTTTTAGCTTGTAACTGGTTTTTGATAATACTTCTGCTTAATTTGGTATTACTTACTGATTGTTGGGTTGTAGTACAGTAATAATGTAACAGTTGCACTGCTAAATACAGTACTGACAAGACTTCCTTGATAACCTCTCTTAAATTTGAATAGGATATTTACTGTTAGGTACATGACCATGTTGTACCTTGGGGCGCTTTTTAACATGTGGAAACGCCCTATTTTTCCGGAGCAATTTTTGTAATTTACGTATATGACTCTAGTAAACATAAAGTGAATGTTGTCATTTCAAAATGGAATAAGAAAATATGTTAAACTTCTGTTACAGAGACGAAAGTCTGAAAAGTGTACCAAGAACAACACTCTCTCCTACTCGAAAGTGGAAACGAATTAATTTCATCCCTAAAAATATTTCAAAGTAGTAGAGTTGCATGCCCTCGGGAAAAATTACAGCTGTAGTTTCCGCTTGCTTTCGTCCATTCGCGGTAGCAGCATAGCAAGGCCGTTTTGGTTAATGTTACAAGGCCAGATCAGGTAGTCATCCAGACTGCTGCCCCTGTAACTACTGAAAAGACTGCTACTGCTCTTCAGGAACCACACGTTTGTCTGGCCTCTCAACAGATACACCTCCGTTGTGGTTGCACCTACAGTACGGCTATCTGTGTCGTTGAGGCACTCAAGCCTCGCCACCAACGGCAAGGCCCATGGTTCGGGGGGGCTTGGGGCTACTCAAAGTATTTGTTACATATTACAGCTTCAAATTAGATTTTTGTCGGGGTACATTCAGTTTGGCGTACTAGAAAGTTGTTTTTCAATACCACCAGAGCATACTATATTAACACAGAGACTCGCTGATATGATACAGAACAGTAAATAAACTAAAAATTGCCGTGGGTATGTCTTCTTTTTCTTATAGCAAAAAATAGCCACGTCTGAGCTGAGACACTATCCGAAAACAAGCGAAATTCATTTGCGCTTATCTCTTCAAATCTTTAAATGAAGTTCATTCCAGATTTCGAATGCAAATTATGAAGATGGCCGTGAAACGCATATTCAAAATCCTCGGTCCTTTAGAACGCTGGGCCCTTACGGGCACCACAGTCACTTGCTTAGACCATAGATACATATCAACCGCGAACGCCTGTATCTCTGTCGTGTCAATGTTTGAAACCAACATCAAGGTGACAGAGTGGAATGAGCCGAGTTTCTGTCATAACACATTACGCAGAGTGGAGTCGATATTTACAGTTTTTCTCATACAAAGGTTTTATCGGGAGGAATGTTCAATATTCAGGGGTATGACAGGAGAATGACAGGAATTATCATTTAAATCAAAAAGCTTCCTATGGATATATGCCTACCCCGAAAGGTTTCTGAAACAGAAGACATTTAATGTACATTGTTGTTTATTTCCTGTATTATTCAATGCGTTGTCCGGTTTACACATGTACAACAGTTGGTAAACATTGGAACAAGCGTTTTACAAAGTATCAATTCAAAAATAGGTATTTTTAAATTGTTCACCTCGTAGGGGTACATTTTCGATTCTATACTGCAAGGATCGAATCTACCCTGACGCTCCTTTGCAGTGGCGGCTCGTGAGTAACGATTCTGGGTGTTGGCAAATTTTTAGATTCATATCAATGTGAGAGTGTGAAATGGTGATTGTCATTTAACCAGCAGTGAAATTCAAGTCGTGTAGCATTGTCGCCCAATGTGAAGATTGTGGACGCGCTGTATGTGAAACGGGTACAAGTTTTCAGAATATAATGTTCGCCACATGTTCTTAGGACACTGATACGTACAGAAAGTTGCCGAGTGCTGATAGTAGAACTACGCTGCACAATTTCAACATTGTGTTGCTGTTTCTGCGTAGGTTGTTGAACTACACATTCAGAATAAAATATGAACTTGAAAGGGTGTTGAGTTACACGTTCAGAAGAAAATATAAACTTGAAAGAATACCTGTTTCACACAAAGTGTTGAGAAGTCTGGTAAACACTCCACGATCAGGAATTCGAAGTGTCGGAAAGCGCCGACGGTATTCTTCGACAGCAGCAAGAGCACTACTATCTCAGAAGCCGTAAACACACAACATATCTGCGTGCTCTGCATTAGTGTAGATGTGCGGTATTTTACCCAGCGCGTGTACAAATATATTTCACCAATGCTGATACATTCAATCCCTCTCACAACTCCACTCACGACACACCATGGACAACTGTGCGGCAGTAGGCTAGTTTAATTGTAGTAAGCCATCGTGAGGAAAGAAGTTCAAAGTACGAGGTAGGTTAGGCTAGGATAAAACGTCAAAGAGATTGTGTGGGCAGGACACATACGTGCACGCCGATAGCCCAAAACATGTACATTAAATGTGTTGTATCTCGGAAACCATTCGGAATAGGGCGTATATCCACATAAGGTTTTTTGCTTCAAATGAGCATTTCTGTCATATCCTTGAATATTGCTCGCTCCTCTTAGGGCATCCTGTATAGATGAAATCAAACACTGATTTTTGACAGTTGAATGGCTTGACTGGGATCATTTATAGCAATACAGTTAACCTAATTTCTCTGAAATTCTCCATATTAATGCGCTGGTTAACAGTATACATTGTACCACTAGAAAGATTAAAAACAGTTTGAAACACTGTATAGACATTTTTTTCTTACAGGTGACAGAATTAAAATACTTCAGTGAATTCTTGTATTTGTTGCACCAGTTACACGGAAGTATAAGAGAAAACGTCAGTCTGACATACAGAATCTAGTTTTCTAGCAATTCCTCATTAACATGTGAGAAATGTTCATTACGCTTTTATAGTAAATGTTATCTGTTCCTACCCATAATGTCCGGTGTTTACACAGAATAACCGTTTATGTTTCATGACTTTTGCTTACTCTAGCACAAGTACCAAAAGAATATTAAGATACGAAGCATAATAAATACATAAATCAAAAACGTCGATTATAGAGAAATTTTTTGTAGTGAGTTAGATATGAACACAGTGTCGTCTCAAAATCTTCATAATTCAGTGAGTGTTGGATCTGAGGACCAACGTAGTTTTATGAGACAAATTATACAGTATCATTAAATTCGCATTATTTAGACTCAAATAAATACTTTCAAATAGAAGACTATTCGCATCTGATTGGTAACGATACCATTCCTTAGTTTCAGGTAGTCAGTTCACTGACGCAACCTCGAAAAAAGTCTGTTTGGCATTTTTTTGTGTTTTACCTATGGAACGAAATATTAATGCCTTTCACATATCTTTCTGTGCACCTAAACGTTACTCACGATTTCACTATTGTAGTAAAAAAATTTACTGAAAATACTATAGTTAAGATAAATTGAACAATATTCCAGAAGTCGCCTGCTAATGGATACTGCTACTAGTCAAGTGGTCGAGATGTTGGTTTCAATATAATGACGTCAGGCACGGTCTATATCATCTTTGGTCTTAGATCAGATGACTGTTGGAGTTGATGCACGTTGACGACAGAAATTCGATTCTGTGCATCTGGATGTTCACTTCACAGATAATTATTCCTACTCTGTGCTAGTAGCAAGAGGCGTTACTTACACTGCTGGTGAGTATGGGAGTACCTGCGATGCTCGCCTGGAGACGGTTGGCCAGCTACTGGAGTCGTGCGGCGGGTAGCGGTCGTCAGGAACTACGTGTAGGAGTGAGGGCGGTCTGGAGGGAGCCGCGAAATTGCTGCGGGACTTGAAAGAGTTCGCAGCCGTTACTTCTTGTGCCTGTGGCATCTGGGGAAATCACGGTACAGGCCACGCTATCTGTCCTTTTTACTCCACTTGGCGACTGCCACCAAGAAATAATGTGTGTACAAGTTTGTAAGCTTCGCGGGCAAAAAATCTGACATTTGACCTTTCGGGGATAACAGTTACTTTACGTGACTTCTTTATTTATTGCAGTTTCACCGAGACCTGCCGTTATACGTTTCTAATGCTTGTCGTATCAGATAAACTGAAATGAAATAAAGCCACTATCTTCTACGATTAGTACTAGGGACGAATTAACTAATGTGATATTCGTAGAATACGTTTCGGAATATTTCTAGAGAAAATATTCGTCCATTTTTACCTTCGAGTACCACACATTTAATCTTCGTTATCTGTTAGGGAAAACAAAATGCCGGCCGGAGTAGCCGACGGTTCTAGGCGCTACAGTCTGGACCCGCGCGACCGCTACGGTCGCAGGTTCGAATCCTGCCTCGGGCATGGATGTGTGTGATGTCCTTAGGTTAGTTAGGTTCAAGTAGTTCTAAGTTCTAGTGGACTGATGACCTCAGAAGTTAAGTCCCATAGTGCTCATAGCCATTTGAACCATTTGGAAACAAAATACACACAACGACAACAACTAGGCAGATTGAACACGAACGCAGCTGGAGATTACGTGTCACACTACACCGTTACTAAACATGTGTTGACGAAAGGACATAGATACGAAGTCCACACAGAAGTACTACATATAGCTAACAAAGAAAGAAAGCTAAGCCTGTAAGAGGCACTTGAGGTGAACAAACATTTAGCTCAAAATCGCCAGCTGGTTCTAAATCAGTTACGGCAGAGCACATCTCCAATTTTAAGCTTCACATGATGCAATCAACCGGCCACATAGCCACAGACCGCCACGGTGACACATCCTGCTACACAAAACTAAAACACAACAAACCTTGTCTCCCTCAAAAACTTCAACAAAACAAATTTAAATACTGTAATAATGTGTATTTTAACCATGTACTATTTTTCATATTGCCCATTGCATAAAATGTAATTTACAATGTGAAACATGTTTCTTGGAGAACATAGGTTACTAGTGCTCAGACAGTTCCCAATTAATGTCAAGACCTCAAAAACTATGGCATCATAACTATATTACTTATACTACTGTTAGATTGTGTACTTTAATTATTGTGCATAATAGTGTCCATTGCCTAAATTTTAATTTACAATGTTAAACAAAGTGTTTGTTGCGTGACATTAAAGAACAGTGCTCAGTTTAACAGTTTCTCAGCCAGTGTCAAGACCTCACAAACGTTAGCATTATAACCATTTAACCTGTAATATTGTGTAGTTTAATTATTTATTGTGCCTTTGGGTAATGTGTAATTTCAACGTTACCAAACAAGTTTGATGCACAACACTCTATGCAAGCGAAGCGCATCTTTACTTACAATGTTTGGTTACCTAAGAATAAGTGTCCCTTCCAAAACATAGTCAGCTGTTTCCTGAAGATGATCGCGCTGGGTTGCCGCGCGGTCTCAGGCGCATTGTCACAATTCACGCGGTTCCCCCCCGTCGGAGGTTCGAGTCCTCCCTCGGGCATGGGTGTCTGTGTTGTCCTTAGCGTAAGTTTTTTTTAGGTTAGATTAAGTGCTGTGTAAGCCTAAGGACCGATGATGGTTCAAATGGCCCTAAGCACTATGGAACTTAACATCTGAGGTCATCAGTCCCTTAAACCTAACTAACCTAAGGACATCACACACATCCATGCCCGACGCAAGATTCGAACCTGAGACCGTAGCAGCAGCGCGGTTCCAGACTGTAGCGCCTAGAACCGCTCGACCACAGCGGACGGCTACGACCGATGACCTCAGTAGTTTGGTCCCATAGTCCTTACCAAAAATTTCCAATTTTTTCCTGATGATGGCCCAATAACCCGAGAATTAGTTTGAAATAAACAAAAATCAGCAGAACAAAAACAGTGTACTTGTTGTTCAACTTTAAACACCAACAAAAGTTTTGCATTTTGTATAAATTGCACATACTTGTTCTCTATGTCACTGGTGCCAGCATCACAGTATCTTAGTGTACCTACCGTGCACCAGTCGTTTATCCTCTGCATTTGATCCCCCATTTTGTTACAATTTTGTAGCATTGTTTCTTCTCTACACACAACAGTATCATCTCTGAATAGCTTCGTGGAACTTCTGACGCTACCCAGTAGGTCACATTTGTAGACTGGTGACCCAAAGAATTGTGAACACTGCCCACCGCGTGGCTGAATGTCGCCTGTTGGTGTTGCGGGCACATGACACTCTAAGAAAAGTAAGTAAAGAGGAACAGGGATGAATGGGGAAACGTTCTAGCGGCGATACGGACTGCAAATGTGGAAATCCACTGCCATAAGTGTGTTTGAGAAAGCGCAGATTGTTATGGTCCAACACCTGGGAACGAGCATATGTGAAATGGCGAAGCTGGTAGGCTGTTCAAGTGCTACCGTCATGAGCGTCTTTGGAAAGTGGTTGCAGGATGGAATAGGTGACAAGGAATTGAACGTCTACAGCTCATCACAGAGCTGCAGTTCAGATGCTTACCCACTCCGAAAGCAAGATAGGCAGGAACTGTGGCAGATCTGAAGAAAAAGTATAATGCTGGTGCAAGCACAACTGTTTAGGAGTACACAGTTCAGCGCTCGTTCCTAAACATGGGTCCCGCAACAGGCAGCTCCTACATGTTCATATGTTGACTCAACGACATCGCCATTTGGGGTTTCTGTGGGCACGGGATAATCGATAATGGACCGTGTGACAATGGAGACTTGTCGACTGGTCGGATGAATCCCATTTCTTGTTACACCAGGGCGGTGGTCGTGTCCGAATACGCCGTCATCAAGGCGAGGGGCTTTTCTAAACATGCACCGTCAGTGGTCACAGACTGGTGGGGACACTATTATGCTGATGAGGACATACATCTGGCCTGGCATGGGGCTAGTGATATAATCGAGGCACGATCACAGCTAGGAACGACCTGAACCTTATTGCGGATCTCCTGCATCCGTGAATGCTTGATGTCTTTCCCGAAAGCAATAGCATTTTCCAGCAGGATAACAGTCTGTGTCAGAAAGTCAGAATCACGCTAAAGTTGTTTGAGAAGCGTGATGGTGAAATTATGTTCATGTCTTGGCTATCGAATACACATTGATCTGTACCCAATGTGTTGTGTACATACTTCCGCGCCGGCCGAAGTGGCCGTGCGGTTAAAGGCGCTGCAGTCTGGAACCGCAAGACCGCTACGGTCGCAGGTTCGAATCCTGCCTCGGGCATGGATGTTTGTGATGTCCTTAGGTTAGTTAGGTTTCACTAGTTCTAAGTTCTAGGGGACTAATGACCTCAGCAGTTGAGTCCCATAGTGCTCAGAGCCATTTGAACCATTTTCGTACATACTTCCGCGTAGTCTGCGCGTACACAACTTTCCCACTAGAGCACGCCCCGCTAAGCACAACAGCGCAGGCGCAGCGCTCGTCCGTCTCCGCACTACGAGATGGCGCTGTCTTAGAGACGGACCAAATTCTGCTTCCGCCGATCCGCGTATTAATATGTAACGCAGCCAATGAGATTGCTGCTAACGTAGAACCTTTTCTCCTCGCGGATCACACTCGCACAGTGATACCTGAATGCGCGAGGTATTATAACGAGTTTGCAGACCTCCGATTAGTCAGCCTGCATTAGTCTGCACTAGTCTGCATCTGTCTGTACCAGTCTATAGTCAAGTTTCAGTCTGCGCCTAGTAAGATTACCATATTCCTGTACATAGCCATGAAGATAAATGAATAGACACTTTGTCAAGTATCAGAGATATGTGAGAATAAGATTAACGTACCGAGACCAAAGGAAGTTCCGATTATCAATTGTAAATAGCATCCAGAATCAAGTTAAGTAAGGTTTATGGTTGTTATTATTTTAATAAATGTGTGTGAAAATTAATCAAGTTCTGTGTAAAGTGGGCCCCGTCAATCTGCTACTCTAAGCGTGCAAGTGACATTTCTATCGTCTGACCTAACGGCAGAAGATAAACACGCCACGATAAGACCACGAGACATATTGCTGACACTCGCCTACTTCGTTAGAGCGACAAGTCAAATAATCTGATGGTGTGTGTACCGAAGGTCTTACAGTACGCACACATCTCGTAAACTATCGAATACCAGCTCAGCGTCTACAAACGACCAGCATGTAGTTTACTGCAATTGCGTGACCTATTCACAGACGTATGGCGCCACTTGCATTTAGAAATCTAATATGGGCTTTCTGGAACCATGACACGTAGAATCACAGGCGTACTGCGTTCCAAAAGTGCACCAATACGCTATTAAGCAAGTTGCTGTAATGTTTTGACTCTCTGTATACAAAGGTGAGTCTCTTCTGACAATTTTCAGGCGCATTTTCTCTGGTGTCTCGGCAGATATTTGCAATTTTGTTTTTGCATCATGTAGCTGGAGTCAGCTCACACAAATGCTGCTCATCACTTCTTTAATGCTACGCCCAGTGTCGATAGAAAGCGTCAGTTTTTCTTCGAAAAAAATATTATTGATGTGGAATTTACGTGCCCATTCGACAGAGTAGTCTCAAATTGCTCTAGTGCGATATTCGTTTCATCGATATGTATTACCAGGCAGAGGAAAACACGAAGAATAACGAGTGCTCAGGCAGCAACAGCGCCGCCCTGGGCCGCGCTGACAGCTATCGTCATGTAGAAGCGCTTGTCAGTCGCTGCTGGAGGACTGAAATTATTCTTCATGTTTCGCTGCTCCTTTTAATACATGTCGATAAAATGAATAACACACTAGATTAAGATGGATGCGCTCTGCCGAATTGGCACATAAGATTCCGATTTAAAAATCATTTTGGTTGTTATGAGAAACAAATCGACGCTTTCCCTCGACGCTGGGCGTCGTATGAAAGAGGTGATAAGCAGGATCTGTTTGGGCTGACTCCAACTATACGTTGCAAAACTAAATTGCAAAGATCTCCCGAAACACCAGAGAAAATGTGCCTGACGATTCTCAGGTGAGTCAAACCATTACAGCAACTTGCGTAATAGAGTTTTGGTCCACTTTTGGAACGCAGTACACGTGTGATTCTACGTGGCACGATTCCAGAAAGAAAGCAAGTGTCTTTCGAAACACCGGAGAAAATGCGCCTGAAGACCTACATGATTACTCTGTAATTCACTTTTAAGTGCTTGGCAGAGGGTTCATCGAACCACAATCATACTATCTCTCTATCATTCCACTCCCGAACAGCGCGCGGGAAAAACGAACACCTAAACCTTTCTGTTCGAGCTCTGATTTCTCTTATTTTACTTTGATGATCATTCCTACCTATGTAGGTTGGGCTCAACAAAATATTTTCGCATTCGGAAGAGAAAGTTGGTGACTGAAATTTCGTGAATAGATCTCGCCGCGACGAAAAACGTCTTTGCTTTAATGACTTCCATCCCAACTCGCGTATCATATCTGCCACACTCTCTCCCCTATTACGTGATAATACAAAACGAGCTGCCATTTTTTGCACCCTTTCGATGTCCTCCGTCAATCCCACCTGGTAAGGATCCCACAGCGCGCAGCAATATTCTAACAGAGGACGAACGGGTGTAGTGTAAGCTGTCTCTTTAGTGGATTTGTTGCATCTTCTAAGTGTCCTGCCAATGAAACGCAACCTTTGGCTCGCCTTCCCCACAATATTATCTATGTGGTCTTTCCAACTGGAGTTGTTCGTAATTTTAACACCCAGGTACTTAGTTGAATTGACAGCCTTGAGAATTGTACTATTTATCGAGTAATCGAATTCCAACGGATTTCTTTTGGAACTCATGTGGATCACCTCACACTTTTCGTTATTTAGCGTCAACTGCCACCTGCCACACCATACAGCAATCTTTTCTAAATCGCTTTGCAACTGATACTGGTTTTCGGATGACCTTACTAGACGGTAAATTACAGCATCATCTGCGAACAACCTAAGAGAACTGCTCAGATTGTCACCCAGGTCATTTATATAGATCAGGAGCAGCAGAGGTCCCAGGACGCTTCCCTGGGGAACACCTGATATCACTTCAGTTTTACTTGATGATTTGCCGTCTATTACTACGAACTGCGACCTTCCTGACAGGAAATCACGAATCCAGTCGCACAACTGAGACGATACCCCATAGGCCCGCAGCTTGATTAGAAGTCGCTTGTGAGGAACGGTGTCAAAAGCTTTCCGGAAATCTAGAAATACGGAATCAACTTGAAATCCCCTGTCGAAAGCGGACATTACTTCGTACGAATAAAGAGCTAGCTGCTTTGCACAAGAACGATGTTTTCTAAAACCATGCTGATTACGTATCAATAGATCGTTCCCTTCTCGGTGATTCATAATGTTTGAATACAATATATGCTCCAAAACCCTACTGCAAACCGACGTCAATGATATAGGTCTGTAGTTAGATGGATTACTCCTACTACCCTTCTTAAACACTGGTGCGACCTGCGCAATTTTCCAATCTGTAGGTACAGATCTATCGGTGAGCGAGCGGTTGTACATGATTGCTAAGTAGGGAGCTATTGTATCAGCGTAATCTGAAAGGAACCTAACCGGTATACAATCTGGACCTGAAGACTTGCCCGTATCAAGCCGATATAGTGAGTTATACTGGTCTTACAAAGTTACTCTTCTAAAGATTTAAGTTCGGTAAGAGTGACGTACTGTGTTCTATTTGCTCTTAACTCATCAAACCAACCACTACGCTGATCTGGTATTACGGATGCTCGTTTTGTTCTTTACACTACAGTGCCGAACTGTATCAAACGCCTTCCAGAATTCAAAGAACACAGCATCAGTCTGGACGCCGGTATCAACTGCCTTCTGGGTAGGGTATTGTGGACGAACAGAGCTACCTTGGTTTCACATGGCTATTGTCTGTGGAATTCGTATTGATTCCTACAAATGTGATTTTCGACCCCCAGAAAGGTCTGAATACGCGAACATAAAATGTGCTCTAAAATTCTACAACAGAGTGACCGTTACTTTTGTGCATCTAGTCTACACTGAGTAAGCATTTACATCCCTGCATAACCACTGTAATCTATGTCCACGCCAACCTACTTACTGTAATCAAACTTTGTCTCAGTCCACAGCTGTTACCACCACAATTCCTTACATTACCAAACTGACAATCCTTGTGGACTCAGAACTACCAGTCCCTCTTTTTAAACAAATTTTGCCGTATATTTTCCTCCCCAATGCATTTCAGTACCTCTACATTATTTATCGGATCTACCCAATTAATCTTCAGCCGTCGTCTGTAGTAGCAAATTTCTAAAGCCTCTATTCTCTTCTAGTTTAAACTGTTTGTCGTTCACGTTTGACAGCCGTAAAGGGCTATGCTCCAGGAAAAATACTTCCAGGAAAGACTTCCTAATATGTACATTTATATTTGAAGGCCGGCCGGGGTGGCCGAGCGGTTCTAGGCGCTACAGTCTGGAACCACGGGACCGCTACGGTCGCAGGTTCGAATCCTGCCTCGGGCATGGATGTGTGTGATGTTCTTAGGTTAGTTAGGTTTAAGTAGTTCTAAGTTCTAGGGGACTTATAACCTCAGAAGTTAAGTCGCATAGTGCTCCGAGCCATTTGAACCATACATTCGAAGTTGACAAACTATTCTTTTCCAGAAATGCTGTTCTTGATATTCCCAGTCTGCATTTTATATCCTCTCTATTTCGACCATCTTCAGTTATTTTGCTGCACAAATACAAAAACTGATCCCCCACTTTTAGTGTGTCATATCTAATTGCATTACAATTGCATGAATTAATTTGGCCATTTTCCATTACCTTTGTTTTACTTTTTTTGATGTTCATCTTATAATCACCTCTTTTCGAGACACTATACATTCCGTCCAACTGATGTTCCAAGTCCTTTGCTGACTCTGACAGAATGACAATATCATCAGCATTCCTCAAAGTTTTCATTTCTTCTCCTTGGTCTTTAATTCGTAGTTAAATTTCTCCTTGGTTTCCTTTACTGCTTGCTCAACGTGCATCTGGCCACCCTAATAATAAATCTGTAAAGCTGTCGTATCTGTCTGTTTGAACATGCTTCTCCAAAATACTAGACGCATTTTCATGGGGTTTACACTGGTAACTTGAGCATAGCTTCGGGCACCTTGCGGGTTTTATTTCATCAAAATCGAATCAAAGTAAAAAGATATCACGATTTAAAATTTTATCTAAATCCGTTGTATCTGTCTGTTAGCTGTTTCATCACGTTAATCTTTTTCATAGGATTTTCACAGATAATTTGAGCGAAGCTTGGAGCACTTATAGGCTTTATTTCATCAAAATCGGATGACAGAAAAAAAGATATCGTAACTGAAAGTGTTAACCATACTAATATTATAAATATGGAAGTAACTGTCTTTCACGTTTTCACGACTAACCTCCTGAGCCGGTTTCGATGAAATTTTGTATAGAGATAGCTTGAACCCTGAGGAAGAACATAGTATAGTGTAAGCGTAGTACAAGATATTTATTGTTTGAAAAATATTACGCGAATTATGGAATAATATTGAAACGTCCCCTTAGAAAAATTATAAATTACTGTGCTTAAACTGACACACAATATTTTTAGCGCAACGCAGTCTTACTTTTAATAATCCCTACAAAAGAATGGCCCTGACTAACAATAACCTATACCTTTCATGAATCACTTACCTCACAAAAATCTTCGTTACTCAAACTACTGCAATACAGCGAGCGCCACTACTGCCAGCTAAATAAAAGATTCTAACTACTGAAGGCACTAACTACTGATAGGCATAGTTAGCAAATGAAAGATTTTGATAGAGAAAAAACAATCTATTTACCTTATTGTTCAAAAGTCATTATATATATATATATATATATATATATATATATATATATATATATATCAGTTCATGACATCCAGTCTTACAAATTTACTGTTTCTGTCCAGATCATCCGCTCTCAAAACTCCGCCATCTCACTCCCCACAATATTTACAACCTGAAAAAGCTATTTACACTTTGATTTCTTATTTTTATCAAATTTATGAAAATACTTTCATTGACTGATATGTCCTACGTGATACGATTCAAAGTAATGAATACAATGCTTATACAATCTTGAATATATTTATCCATACTTCCACACTGCTTGTTGCATAACGTACGTATACGTTGGATAACGTATAGCTACTTCAATGAACGATGCACACATGCACGCTCTTGCCCATACCCCTCTGCACACACTGAATATCAGGCACCTGCGCTTGCCGACGTATTGTGCGTAGAGACAGCATGGGAGAGGGGAGAGCGGTTTGCACGTCACGAGCTTTGCCTACCCGAACAGGTAAACACGTGAGGGCAGCTGATCTTATTGCACGCACATTAGTAGCTTACTTACTCACCTTCACTCATCATAAAAAAAATCTACCGACACATGAGTGCAACTGTGGGTAACAGCTAGTACTGAATATCATCGACGGTAGGTTCCAATCCGGTCCTATTCCCTTCTCACAAGGGAACCTCCCCATCGCACCTCCCTCAGATTTAGTTATAAGTTGGCACAGTGGATAGGCCTCGATAAACTGAACACAGATCAATTGAGAAAACAGGAAGAAGTTGTGTGGAACTGTGAAAAAATGAGCAAAATATACAAACTGAGTAGTCCACGGGTCGTATAGGCAACATCATGTACAAAATGAGCTCAGGAGCGTCGTGGTCCCGTGGTAGCGTGAGCAGCTGCTGAACGAGAGGTCCTTGGTTCAAGTCTTCCCTCGAGTGAAAATTTTATTTTCCTTATTTTTGCATAGTTATTATCTGTCCGTTCGTTCATTGACGTCTTTGGTCACTGTAATAAGTTTAGTGTCTGTGTTTTACGACCGCATCGCTAAACCGTGCGATTAGTAGACGAAAGGACGTGCCTCTCCAATGGGAACCGAAAACATTTGATCGCAAGGTCATAGGTCAACCGATTCCTCCACAGGAAGACACATCTGATATATTCTATACGACACTGGTGACGGCATGTGCGTCACATGACAGGAATATGTTGTCGACCCACCTAACTTGTACACTTAGCGAATGGGTAAAAAGATTCTTCTACCTTGCCCGATTTAGGTTTTCTTGTGGATGTGATAATCACTCCCAAAAAGTGATGAAAACATAAGAGTTTGTCACATAAACTGAAAATAAAAAATTAAACTTTTCACTCGATGGAAGATCTGAACCGAGGACTTTTCGTTCCGCAGCTGCTCACGTTACCACGAGACCACGGCGCTCCTGCGTTCCTAGTTTCCTTGACGTTCCCTATCTTCCCATGAACTACTCAGTTTGTATATTTTGCTTATTTTTTCACAGTTCCACACAACTTCTTCTTGTTTTCTCAATTGATCTGTTTTCAGTTTTTCAAGGCCTATCCACTGTGCCAACTTATAACTAAATCTGAGGGGGGTGCGACGGGGAGGTTCCCTTGTCAGCCACTGCCTTCCATTCATGTCCTTCGACTCTTGTAATTGCATTGCGGTTCTATAGAAGTTGCAAATGATCTTTCGCTCCCTGTATCTTACATTTGCTTCGTTTAGAATTTTTAAGAATGCGATCTAGGCGTCACAAAATGAGCTTCAAATAGTTCAGTCACCAACAGACGTCAGCAGCGAACGGAAGTAGGACACTTCTGTCCCTGTAGGCAGTTGGGAACAGATATGTTACGAGACACGTATGGCCCAGTGGTCGTAGGAGTGAAAGGACGAGAACTCGGAGGGCGGGAGAAGTTCCTAAAAGAAAGCAGGCCACCACTGACTGAGGACTGCAGTGCACTCTTCGCGTGGGCCATTCCTCTTCGTCCATCTCCGAGGGCGGTCGGCTAACAGAGTTTGCAGCGAGTTCTGTAGCAAAATCGAATTACGCGGGAGAAAGTCTCGCACGGTCGAAGTTCTTCCCCCGAGCCGGCGACACGGGGATGTAATCTCAGACATTTAGGCTGTGTGTCTTGTGCTGAAGCAGATCTGCTGGTAGAGTTTCCAGTCTTATCCTCGCTGAATCTTAATTTTGCATGTTTTATCAACTCAGTGAGGTCGACAAAGAGGAAATCGAGTTTTCAGAGTTAGAACACCCTGTCCTGAAGTCCCAAAAGCATTCGTCGACGCAGCTAAACCAATGCGTTGGACGGAAGAGAACTCTTAAATATCTACAATCAAACATGCGTTTCTTTCCAAATGAAATACATAAATTACTGTAACTAGTCACGTTTACGCGTTTCAAGAAATAATGAGTTCGTCGTTGTTGGCATTATCACTTTAATTTCTTTGCTCCCATTACCTCCTCGTCCACAGTTTTTGCTTGTCTCAGTTAATAGAAAGCGTGGTTAATGTCACTGATAACATGTGATGTTACTTGATTATTAGCTGTTTTATCGTTAATGTCGGCAAAACATGGTGATTAATGGAGTCCGTGACTTATTTGAATAATTCACGGCCTCTGTATACCTACTGAGAAATACTTTTATTAAAGTGAAGTGTTCAGCAATGTCAAGACGTAACGTTATGTTTATCTTTAGTGAGGAAGTTTCGGCATAATTCTAACTTCACTGACGGCCGATAAATCTACACTGTAGATTCCACAGTACCATTCAGACCCCCCTGTTCTTTAATAAATCGAACTCCGGTGTACAACACAACTTCAAATTTTCGATTACTTTAAAAGTAGTTAGTGTGCTAAATACTTGACGTTAAACGTGTAAGAAGTTTAGAAAAGGTTTGAAATTATGTTCAGAGATTGTTGGAAGCCGCTAAGTGCTCTCATCGCCAAACACCTGATCAGTATATTCTGTGTGACTGGCGCTCCGTTTTAAGTAAAAGTAAGTTTCTCACCCAGCTCAATGTTTATGACGTCATATCTCCGAAACCAAGTGTCGTACGACGATATAATCTTGCATATACATTTAGTGCCTTACGTGGACACCGTCTGAAATGTATTGGGAATACATGTAGTAAGAAAGAAGAAATAAATTAAAGTGTCGTGCTTGATGCGGCAGTTTTCCTGCAGGAACAGCAAAAATGTAGTAAACCATAAACATTTATCCTTTCATCATTTTTTTGTGTGGCATCAGTGGGAAAGTTTCGTACAGGTTTGAAATTATGCGCAAAGTTTGTTCAAAGACATCAAGCGCTCTCATTCTCAAATAATCGATGATTATAGTCTAGGTATTTGCGCGCGATGAGTTACGCTCCCTCAAGACATATGTAAATGTTATGACTAATAATTGGCAACCGATGCTGTACAATCGCAATAAAGTCATCAGATGTTCAAATGAATATTGGGATTACACCTATCTTCAGACATCACAAACTTCGACTCCTTCCTAACCAACCAGGCGTACAGCCTTGACAACTCAAAGAAAGTGTCGAATAACAAATGACTGCTTGTGTCGCATAATCAGACAACGCTTGCAATCTGTAACGTAAGTTGTGATTCGATTTCGTTCCTTCGTAAATAAATAAAAGTTCTGTCGTTTTTAATGTACGTTACAACGATGCGCCCAGATTTGTCGAAAAAGCCATTTTCTTCGTAATTCCCCCACCACACATACACACACATTTTGTTTCTCATTTCGACATTTGACGAATAGCAAAACGTATAGCATCGTTAATACCTAATTCAGTCAGATATGATGAAGTGGTATTCCAAAGACACATTTGTCAGAAATAAGCTAGAAACATACCCATATCACTGTACGCGCAACCGACATATATCCGCTAAAATGTCAACTGTCGTGTTGATTTGATTATTAATCAAATTTCCCAAATATATATATTCTAAATGCATATTCTCATATAATCTTCTGCATATACATTTTCTTTTAATTTTATTTATCTTTTAATCTTGTGTTGTATTTGTGTTTTCTTTTTACATTTGCCGCATTTTTTCAAATAACATTTTCAGATTTAATTATTTTATATTTGAAATTATTTGTACACTATTATTGTAACATTATTGTAAATCTAGGCAATAAGGAGGAAGTGCAGAATAGTTCAAGTCAAAAAATGTTGAATGCACTTTGATTTTGCGCATCAAGCATAGGGTATTTAGAAAAAATAATTTTTTCGACAAATCTGGGTGCATCGTTGTAACATAAAAAATGACAGAACTTTTATTTGAATTGTTTTTTTGTATCTATTAACGTTTCGATGATATTCATTCAGAAATATTAAACTCAGTTTTTTCAATGGGGTGTTTTATCCCCTTAACGGCCCCACAAAATATGTCTCTTATTTTGCTCTACACTACAGCATATTCAAAGCCGATCAGAAAACAAATGTATCCCTTGTAAGTACAGTCACGTGTTCCATTTCAAAGGAGTCCGCGTTGTTACCTCGGAGTGCAAGCACGGGAAGTTAAAAACCAAATATTAAATGTCGTGTGAGTGTTGGCTGGGATATCCCACTGGCCGGGATCAGCCGCCTAGCGGAAAGGGTGCACATTGGCCCCTTTCCTTGCGGAGATGTGAGGGTGGTGTCGTGTGTGTTTACAGAGTTCGGGTAAGTGTAATGGACGCGTGTATAATGCAGTGTTATGATTGTGTTGTATGATGAGAGAAGGGAGAGGGTTAAACCGTGTGCCAGCACATAGCGCATTCTGGCCTACTCCTCTCGAATAGCACCAAGGGGACTGTCGAGCTTAACGTCCCCATCAACAGCATCACATGCCGGCGTATCTTAAGGGGCTCCGGAACGCCCTATACTTGCAATGTTAAAATAACGCTTATAAATTACATCTTTCCTCACAAAGTATTTGAGGTAGGAAGTTGAACTTTTTACAGATTATTTATTGGAATATGGGCTACAACTTAACACAGGGATTTTACAAAATTTTAGTTCAGTTATTTGCAATTTTTTATTTATATATTCAAAAATATACAGTTTTTTGGAAAAAGGCTGTGTTAAATTATGCAGAAGGTACTGTGTAACATTTACTGAAAGTTTGAAACAAATATGTTTGGAAGATCCTTAGAAAACATGTAATTAGTATGAGAAAATAAAAGTTTTGGGAATCGAGCGACAAAGATTGGATTAACTTTTTAGTGCATTCCAGGTCCATAGGATGGATTATCTTCATCCTCTGCAAACTCCTCCTCCAGCTTCCTCTTGTTCCTCCTCCTGTTTACTCTTGCTTGTATTTCTAGACTCTTTACAGCCCTCTCTGTAGCCCGAAGGCGTTCCTTGTCTAAAGCAAGCATCGCTCGTACCATGTTAGAACCTATCTTCATTCCCATATTTCTAAATACCTTGCATCTTACAATGTTGCCATCATTGAAAGTCGCAACAGCATCATACACACCAAAGTGAAGTGTTTCTATTCCAACAAATACAGTCTTGGGGATTCTCGACCATATAACACTATTTACACTTTCATTGGGGTTTTGAGTTTTTCCGTGAATACACTTTTTCAACAGTTCAGGTGCTGCTAAGTCTCTGAAAATAGGTTTTATCACCTCCATTATTGCATGAGGCAGACTATGCTTATGAGTGTACACTTCACCAGTTAGCAATCCTTTGTTATATTTACACCAACTGTCTTCTTCTTTGGGACACGAGCTATGTTGGGGATTTTCATCGTCTTTATTGTTTACAGTAATAACACATACCTTTGGCTTTCCAACATTTCTCCTTTTCTTAAAAGCCTTCAGAGGATTTCTAATAACTTTACTTTTACTCATTATTATACTTCAACAAAACAGAGACTCAAGAAACAGAATTAATTACGAATATTTTCGAGATAACGACAGAGTAAATAAACATGAAACAATCGAAAATCACACCAGCGATATATATTGAACCATCACAGGTTAGCCACAACACATACTTTATCTCACATCACTAAAACGTACCTGATGAACACGGACGTTAATAATAACACCATTTGACAGCAGTTTAACAGCGCCACAGTGGGTCACGCCCATGTAGAACACATTTCAGAAAAAATTTAAAAATAGTTGTAGTCTTCGGAATTGAATAAATTATATATCTATTAAAAGGTAATAGTCTGCAGATTCAGAAAACGCAAAAAAGTAAAAATTGAACTTTTCATGATTTTGAGCCTTTCCGGAGCCCCTTAAGACACTACGAGAGGGTTGGAATTAAATCCACAACATTGGCGCAAAGACTAGTGATCAGTAACTTTACACCACCACCAAATACTGTCAGAAAATTTCATCCACCCCCAGGACTCGAACCGGCTTACCTCCGAATCGAGCGCCACCGCAATGGCGTGCGTTTGCGGCCTCGCCTGCCGAGATGGGTTGCCACGAAAATTGATCCGCGGTTGACACCGCTGCGTGTAGGCACGACGGCTTCCTGTCAACATCATTTGTCTTATTGACGCTAAGGAGGAGAAATGAGTGATGGTGCTGAAAGGGAAGACAACGGAATGTGTAAGTAAATACGTTTCTCTGCTGCTCATAGATTCGCAACGTATCAGCCAGAGGGATGATTTCACGTAGCCAGTGAGAGGCCAGAAAAGGGGAAATGTATTTCTGGCACCGTGTTTTAACAATTACTTCGAATGAAAGTTGTAGTGACAGATTGATCCGTAGTATAGCCCAAGCTCGAGGCTCGGTTGAAAGATGGTAATTTACCTATGAGCTGGCGAAGCCAACGGATGTAATATTGAGACACGAATTTGAGCTACGTTTATCTTTCATGCAGCTATTAGAAGACAGCAGTCAGTTATCACAAATACAAATACTGATAGTCTCACATCCCTCTAGGTCTTTGTTTCAGTTACATCTTACGTGCCGTACAGTTACTTTGTTTACTATGGCGAACACATTGTTCACTCTAGCGAATACGGTCGCTGCCTTTTGCCAATACATAGCGGATTGCACATCTCGATGGAAGTGAGAGTGTGACTGTATTCCTTCGAGTCTTGCTGCGAAACACAACGTGATCTTCTTTCTCGTAGGCTGTGTAGAATCAGTAGCTAACACGTCCCTTGTAGTACTATATTTATTTTATTGGGGAATCCATAGATAATATAACAATGTATGTATATATGCATGAATGTATGTATGTATGTTACATCTCTCCTCTTAAACCAGTGGACCGATTTCAACCAAACTTGGTATAAATATCTCTTATCGATTGGTAACAATTGCTGTGGGGGTAAGAACCGCCCACTTTTCAGAGGGGTGAGGGTTAAAATGCATTGTAGCCTACGGCACACGAATACCCACACATTATTCATCCAGTATTTAAGAATTAGAGCATTTAGTGACTTGCAACAAACATTAAAAATAATTTCAAACCTTTACGAAACGTTTTCTCGCTGACAAACCCCACAAAATCATTAAAGGAAAAAGGTTTATAGCTTACTTTTTCGCTGTTCATGCAGTAAAACTGCCACATGAACCATAACGTTTTAATTCATTACTTGTTTTCTACTAACTGTACTAACGACCCATTTTGTAGACGGTATTCACATATACCACTCAACGTACCAGCAAAATTATATCACCGTACTACAGTTAGAGCAGGACGTCAAATACTGAAATGAGTGGAAAACTGCCGCATCATGCATGGCATTTAAATTTAATACTTCTTTCCTACTAATTATAATCGCAACACATTTCGCAGAGAGTATCCACATATGCCGCTGAATGCACCAGTAAAATTATGTCATTGTACGACACATAGTTCTGGAGATAAGACTTCGTTAACATTGAGCTGCGTGAAACTGAAAGTGCAGGGCGAAATTCTCTAGAGATACAGGTGAAATATGTGTATATCATCAGAAGAAAATCTTGGGTAAAACTCATTCTCACCAAATACTGAATAATATACTAATTGAAAATAAATTTGTGTGGAAAATTTTTAATACATATATGTGAAATAAATTTGACATGTTGCCACAGAACAAATTGACCCCACCATCCTACTTTGTGTATATCATATTTCATGTATTAAGGTCTATATAATATTTTCGCTAACATTTTTCCAAAATTCTCGCGTCAAAGTTGTTACGTTAAGCACACAATATGCAAATTATCAAAATGGTAGATACAAATTCCCTCCATAAAACTTCATTATTCAGATCATTCAGTTCGTTGTCCTGGATTCAGTGAGTTAATTAATTTCATCAGGAATAATGGCCAACAAAAGTTGCAATTATAAAATTTCGTACATTCAGCCATAGGGAAAATCTTATGAGATAAAAGTAAATTCAGAAGGAAAGACCATTTCAAAATTAAAGAGATATTTTCCTATTTTCAGTAAAGTGTTTGCGCTAACCCATACGTTATTAGTTTAAAAGCTATTATTAATTAAAGATTTCGCCCGGTCCAAACTTCAAGTGTCGATTTAGCTAAACTACTTTAAATTTCTGTGATCTGTTGCTGTACTTCTGATCGCCTGATTTTTCTGAATTCACTGACATTCATATTAAGGAGCAAGACTCCCTAATTAGAATTTACTAAATTTTCAATAACTAAATTTTAACATCCGAAATGAATCCTACGGTCATAAACCCCCGATTCCCATTGCGTAGGCGTAGTAAATTAGTACTTTCAAAAATGGTTCAAATGGCTCTGAGCACTATGGGACTCAACTTCTGAGGTCTTTAGTCCTCTAGAACTTAGAACTACTTAAACTAACTAACCTAAGGACATCACAAACATCCATGCCCGAGGCAGGATTCGAACCTGCGACCGTAGCGGTCTTGCGGTTCCAGACTGCAGCGCCCTTAACCGCACGGCCACTTCGGCCGGCTAAATTAGTACTGCGCATTTTAATAAATACTGCTCATGATACATAATACACAAATAAAATGTGATCAAACGATCAATATCCAATAAAATATGAACTTCCTGGCCTATAGTATGTGTAAACCATTCTAAATTAACAAAGTTCAGTCATATTCTGGAGCGAGTCCTTTAAAGGCCAACACTCGCGTTTCAGTCTTACTTCATTTTTCCTTCAGACTTGCAACCGGCTACATACAGGGCTAATCTTGCGTCTGTTCCTAGCCTTGCCTCTGGAACGTTTTGAGTTGCATCCCCGTACCTGCAAATCAGGCTGAGACAACTTGTTTTATAATAATGAGCAACAGACAATCAAAATATGTGTTGGATCATTTGAACAATGTTTGTGACTAATAGTATTTCTGTGACTTTTTATTCATAATTGCGTGTTGTAATGGTACTTGAATTACGTAACCATTACGGCACCTCACCTCAACCTCTCGATACCAGCAATATTCTACTGTGTTTCTGTAAAATAGTTAACATATTTCTGTGACAAGATTCAGATTTGATTTCATTAATGTAGAGGTACTTCGATACATTGATATGTCTATATTGCAATGATATTATTCTTATGTGTATTCTTTCTTTTGTCACTATGATCTTTGACGTACTTGTAACTCTGATTTTTGGGCGCGTAAGCGGTTATTAGAGAGTCAATTTTTGGTCGTCATGTTAAAAAGACGCAAATTGTAGTCAGTTTATGAAATGTGAACTTTAACAGCGAGTAAGATATTTTCAAGTATGTTTTATATTGTGAAGTGATGTTTTGGAACGAGTTACGTGATATTGCAACAAAAGTAATAAAAAGAAGTGTAACTTAAATTCGGAATGCTGATTACTTTTTTACATCACCATTGTCTTAACTTGCAAAAGTTTAATCTTCAAGAATGGTGTATGAAACACATCTATAAAACTTTTGAATATCGCAGAATAACACCTAGGCCTCTTTGCATCCGAGCTTGGAATCATCGCTACCTAGATTTTCGACGATTGGGCCATGAGTTCACAACGAGACCAGCGTTGGAAACATGAAAAGATGAGTGCCTAGTTTATCCATTATTTCAAGAAATGACTTTATTAACTATGCTCTAATGCCACATAATATAACTTTCTTGTTGCCCGAAAATGCAATATTTAGCAGCGTGAGCAACACAACAATTAAAATTAATTTTTGACCTATGTTGTGGTAGGGTTGGTAGAGTGTGAAGCGCCGGCCGGTGTGACCAAGCGGTTCTAGGAATTTCAGTCTGGAACCGCGCGACCGCTACGGTGGCAGGTTCGAATCCTGCCTCGGGCATGGATGTGTGTGATGTCCTTTGGTTAGTTAGGTTTAAGTAGTTCTAAGTTCTATGGGACTGATGACCTCAGATGTAACGTCCCATAGTGCTCAGAGCCATTTGAACCATTTTTGCGTGTGAAGCAAACTTTGTTCAGTTCATCTGCACAGTGTGAAATTTTACTTTTGAAGAAATAAGAATTATCATGTTCTTCACGTGTCCGAACTAACTACCTGTTCATAAAATTTAGAGACTGTAAGAGATCTGGTCATCACCGGTAGGATCTTAAGGACGTGATTGAAGAATGGTAAACTTCCAATTTAGAACTTGAGAAGAAGCGTCTGGCTATTCATTTTAAGGATAAGTCCTACTGTAGCAGTTTCCGGTGGTTAGCAAAGAAACTGCGCAGTTACCAAGGCTTATTCCGTAGCAGGTTGGACTAATTGTGGGTAAGTGGGAAAGCCACGGATAAAAAGCTCATCCTAAATCCCTGGAACGATTTCAATCAAATATGGCACACATATTAGACGATCTAGAATGCAATACGCCGCGTGGGATTGGCCGAGCGGTCTTAGGCGCTGCGCCCGCATCTCGTGGTCGTGCGGTAGCGTTCTCGCTTCCCACGCCAGGGTTCCCGGGTTCGATTCCCGGCGGGGTCAGGGATTTTCTCTGCCTCGTGATGGCTGGGTGTTGTGTGATGTCCTTAGGTTTGTTAGGTTTAAGTAGTTCTAAGTTCTAGGGGACTGATGACCATAGATGTTAAGTCCCATAGTGCTCAGAGCCATTTGAACCATTTGATCTTAGGCGCTGCAGTGATGGACTGTGCGGCTGGTCCCGGCGGAGGTTCGAGTCCTCCCTCGGGCATGGGTGTGTGTATTTGTCCTTAGGATAATTTAGGTTAAGTAGTGTGTAAGCTTAGGGACTGATGACCATAGCAGTTAAGTCCCATAAGATTTCACACACATTTGAACATTTTTTTGAATGAAGTACTGAGGGGTAAGGTCTACCAGCTTCCTACTTGGGTGAGAGAGAGAACGGACGGGGAGAAGATTGACAGACAGGAGGACGCGATGGACACAAATGGGGTGGGGGGGAGAGGGGAGGAGGAGGTGGACAGAGAGAGGGCGATGAGGAAATGGACAGAGAAAAGCGGGAGGAGGAGATGGACAGCGAAAGGAAAAAGGGAGTGAAGGACAAAGAGCCGAAGAAGAGATGGGCGGAGAGAAGCAGCAGAAGGAGATGGACAGAGAGAGGGAGGAGGAAATGGACAGGGAGAGGGGAGGAGGAGATGGACAGAGAGAGGGGGAAGGAAGAGAAGGACAAATACAAGATTGAAATAAATATATACGGGGGCAATGCCGGGTACTCAGCTAGTTAAACTACGAATTAAAATAAACAATCCGTCGTTATGAATACGTCAGACTGCTGAAACAGCTTTTGAGTTTAGTAGAGCCTCTGCGTCGAGTATATTACGTGGGTGAAAAGGAAAAAAGGCTACACGTTAACTGTCTGTTCGTCGCAAAATGTTGTATCGATCGGCTGTTCAGATATTTTCATGCGGAGCTGCAACGCAGCGCAATCCTCACAGCAGTAGGGCTGGAGGGTAGAGCAGTTGGACGTTAAATGCACCGGGAAGGCGATATTGAGCAGTAGCCTGCATCATTACCGTACATTTAGAATCGAACGCTACCGTACTCTGAAGTATGCGGTTTACTTTCAGCGGGAACCAGATAACGTAACAACAAAGCCGAAAGAATGCATGGCACAAAATTGACTTCTGCATTAAACCTACAGTGAACTCTTCTTCCCTTGCTCACTAAAAAGTAATGATGAAGCTTTTTACATCAGCCACATCGGAATCGTCTACCTTCGGGTTCCGTGCTACAGCACAACTTTTGTTTTGTTCGGATGTATGGAACCACACTACCAACAGCTTGGTGCCAGTATTGAAATGATCTATATAGAGAAAATACGATATAAATAGTTTGAACAGGCTTAAGATTGTTTTCTAGTATCCATATATGCACAATACATAAGCTAAGATTTTTAACATTTTAACCTACTGTAGACAAAAGACGTTGGGACTGAGCCGTGCCGGCTCGTATCGATTGATCGATCGGGTCGGCATGGTGTGTTCTTTGGGCTCGGCCGTTTGACGTGGCTTTTGGCAGCGACGGGCGTGTGGCGCTAGGGAGGGACAGCCGGAGAGCCTCGCTGCGCTAGGGAATCAGGGGGAGCGTGGTTAGCAGGCCGCGGCACGACGCGGAGGTTGTGGTGTGTTTGACACGTTTGCAAGACCGAACCTGGTTTGTAGTGTGGGAACTGGACTCGGCCACATTACCCGAATCGAGTCGTGCGGCTCTAATTTGGATCCGTAAAGTATTTCATAAAAGATTTGGTGAGAATTGCTTGTCATGTTTTTGTTGCGCATATTATACTGATCCTTGCTTCCCAAGTATCGGCACCATGACTGGAAACTGTTGTCTTGCCAACCAAAAGGTCCCCTCTATTTAGTGCTGTTTAAGTAAACACGTGTTATTGTTTGGTTAAAGCTTTACTATTGCTGTTCGGAGTTCAAAAATGGTTCAAATGGCTCGGAGCACTATGGGACTTAACATCTATGGTCATCAGTCCCCTAGAACTTAGAACTACTTAAACCTAACTAACCTAAGGACAGCACACAACACCCAGCCATCACGAGGCAGAGAAAATCCCTGACCCCGCCGGGAATCGAACCCGGGAACCCGGGCGTGGGAAGCGAGAACGCTACCGCACGACCACGAGATGCGGGCGCTGTTCGGAGTGACGGACGGCATAAGCCGGTATGGTGAAACTGTAATATTTTTCCTGGTACACTGAACTGTGTGGACCTTGTTATAGTTGGTTCAAAGCACAGGCTTAATATTGAATCTGAACGTTCTGTGTTATCTAATTGTATTACTTGTTCACTCGTAAACAGTGAAATGGTAGTCTTACTTGATTGTTAAAGTTTATCAGTATCCTGTTAAGGGGGTAATTTAAATGAGGTCCCCAGTTTCAGTGAGCATATGTTAACCTACTAGTGTAATTTAAATTTCTAAGCTGACTTGGTATTATGTTATTCGCCCTCGTCCTTTAAGGTTACGTCAAGGGCATTAGTTATTGATTCACCATTGACTATTTTATTTCAATGTTCGTGAAATGGGCTATTATTTTATACATCGTAATTAGTTTACGTTTAAGGAATTGATGTTTTACGTACCTCCCCCCCCCCCCCTTCTCTGAAATTGTGTAGTAGCACGGGCTCTAAGACCTTTTTTCAGTGTGTTATAATGTACTGTGTGTGGCACCCTGTCCAGCTCGCCCGCTTGCTGTGGGTTCTGGGTCTAGCCGCCTGTGGTCTGGGTCGAGCGGCCCCCCCCCCCCCCCCCCCTTCTGCTACTTGAATTAGCCCGTGCCTATGTGACGCCACCTGTTTTGAAAATCTGTCACGAAGGGGTGTATCTGTTTGTATTTTATTTTGTAAAAAGATTTGTGATATCCATGATTGGTTAAACTTTATCTCATTATTGCAGTCTCCTTTTGCGAGTTTTACTGTGTACATAATTTAATTGACTTACGAATCAGTTAATGCGTTTAAAGATTAATGTTATTGTTTGAATAGGGCAGCTTGCCCGTACCTGTAAGGATTCTTTGCTAACTTACCTTATCACAAAAATTTTAAAATAAAATTTTATTTTCTAAAGAAAAGTTTAATAAAATTGTTGTTACAAACTGTGAATGTTGCTTAGGTGGCCCGGCCCTCCCGCTCAACAGCAGTTGCCTGATTAGGGTGGATTGACCACCACAGGGACTTCAGAAATTACTCTCATGTCATCCCACACTGAGGCCAATGCGCAACTAGAGTAGTGCATTGTCAGAAGAGAATTCATGTTCTGGACTTCATACAGACAGTTTTGCCGCGATACGGATAACACGTGTAGCACAGTGTACGATCGAAATGGTGCGGAAACCGAAAAAGCACTCCAAACTCAAAGTATGCTAGACAGTACGATTCTTGTAGGCAAAACATCTGAACTGCACACAGATTCGCCGTGAAATGATGCCAACAATTTGACCAAGGCCGAACACTCGTGGGTGATGTTGATCCGGAATATAGTCCAAATGCTGCACCATGCGATTTCCATCTTTTCGGCAAGCTGGAAGAAAGTCTGCGGGGAAGGGGGGAAAGATTTTCCAACGATGAAGAAGTTCACACAGCGGTTCTCTAATAGCTTCGAGCGAGCGATGTGGCACAGTGGTTAGGACACTGGACTCGTATTGGCGTGGACGAGGGTTCAAATCCCCTTCCGATCATCCAGATGTAGACTTCTCGTGATTTCCCCTAAATCGCGTAACCGTATGTTAGGATGATTTCTTTAAAAATGGGACGCCCAATTCCCTTCCCCATCTTTTCCCAATTCGAGCAACTACCTCGTTGTCGAAGGGAGGTTAAAGACTACTCCTCATGCCTTCCATCGCAAGGTCTCTTGACCCAAAAGCGGATTTCTAATGTTGAGGAACTGAACGACCGTTAGAACTTTAACGTTCCGACCGTCGTTTACAGAGGCTTGGTGACTGTACTGCAAACCTTTGTTACGTATATGTGTCGTTTTGAATTATTGTGCAACATTCAATAAAAGTTACTTGCCATAATAATGTTTACTTACTTTTTGAAGTCACCTTGTAGAATATCAAACTGCTGCACTTAATTAATACATGTGTCCTACTTGCGAATGTAGACTTGGTTGAAGAGAATGCAGAGACGGTTACACATAGAGGTGGCAACATTTTGTGAACTATTGATATATCGACTTTTTTTGTAAATTGTCTAAGTTATATTGATTCTGATGACATGCCTGATGTGAAATATCGATTTTCTATAAATCAGATTTTTTATGTGTAGATTGGTTCTTATTTTAATGAAAAAAATTAGATCTGAACCAGGACTCTGTTGCTATTTAAGTCTGTCGTGCGAGTGGAATAACAATGGTGATTGCAGTTTGTCCAGAAAGTTATTTTATTTTCATAAAACAGCCATTTTAGCACATTCATTGTTTTTAAATTAGAAATATATAGAGCTGGTTAGTTACAATAAACCTATATTAGTACAGATATAATACAAAAAATATTTGTCTTTAATTGAAAAGATTTTTTTTGTTTTTTAAATGACAAACGTCAACATACTGGCAATTCTCCATCGACTATAGGATGACAAGAACTTCACATCCGAGATCGTTGCCGGATCACCCGACCCTTCCACTCGACACCAAACCGGAGTGCCGTCTTCCGCACACTACAGACTACTTGTGGGAAACAAATGAACAGAGAATGTATGTTGGCAGCAGACACCACATCAAGGAGAGATGCCGCATCCGCAGTGTGGATTGGTAACATTCTTGGAGTCCATGAAGGTGACACGTGGCCACTTGCTTACTGGTTGGGCCTCTCATCGTTTAAATTGGTAAATCGCTGCCTGAGTGAAGAGGACACGCTAGAGCTCTTATTAAATGATCTCGCTAGCATATACGGCGACATTATACGGTGCCAACCCTGTGTCGCAGTATGGGAACGATTTTTTTCACGACGACATGCCTGCATAAGATACTCTCGGAGCTCTTTTCGACTCAAATTCGAATTAAAATGCAAGATATCGACTACAACCTACATAGTCTTCGTCATGGACTGCTGAATGCATTCGTGCTACCATCTTGCTGATGTATGTGATATCAATTCTGGCACGGATTCATGGTTCCGTTCTGAGGGGTCACAGTTTTTCAGTGTCTATTTAGACTACCATCCTCCCACCATTCAGAAAATATAAATTGCTACCACCCTCGCATTTAACATGGCATATGTGCCTAGAATTTTAATAGTAATAGCAATAAAACATATGAATTAGTACATTTCTTCTGCTTTTTTTGTTGGGGGGAGGGGGGAGGGGGGGTAGGGGCGTTGTCTGATCTCCCTCAAATATATACCTATACCAACTTCGTCCTTTCGAAAGTAAACAAGGCGGTGAATTTCTATGCATTCCCTCAAAACCCAACGCTATCACTGTTCCAGTTGCAACTAGTTCGCGGGAAGAACGATTGCCGGTAAGCCTCCTTGTGGCTCAAAACTCTCTAATTTTATCTTCATGGTCTTTTCAAGAGGTGTACGTGGGGGAAAGCAATATATTTTTTTACTCTTTTCAACGATCTCGGAACTCTGACAATAAACCACACCGTGACGCAGAACGCCTGTCTTGCAACCTCCGCCAATGTAGGTGGTTGATAATCATTGTGACGCTGTCGTGATTACTGAATGAACTTGTAACGAACTACACCGCTCTTCTTTATATCTTCTCTATTTCCTCTATCAGTCCCATACGGAACGGATCCCATGCAGAGGAGCAATATTCAGGCGTTGGTCGAAAGAGTGTTTTTTAAGCTACTTCCTTTGTTGAGGGACTACATTTCCCGAGGACTCTCCTAATGAGTCTGTCTGGCATCTGCATTACTCACGATTAATTTTATGTGACTGCTCATTTTAAATCGCTCAGTAATCGTACTCCTAGATATGGAAGTAACTGCTACCAGTGATTGTTCTACAATTGTGTAATCATACAACGAAGGGTCTTTCTGTCTATGCATTCGCGATGCTTTACATTTGTTTATGTTGAGTGTCAATTTGGGATTCTCCGCAGCAAGAACTGACCCTCTGCAGGTATACCTGCATTTCGCTATAGTTTTCTAGCCTCGCGACTTCTGTGTATACAACACCATCATCCGTGAAAAGCCTCATCGAACTTCCGCCATTATCTTATAAGTCATTTATATGTACTGTAAAAGTAATGGTCCTATAACACTGCCCTTGGGTACTCCGGGAGTTACTTTTACGTTTGAAGACTTCTCCCCGTTCAGAATGACATGATGTGTTCTGTTTACTAGAAACTCTTCAATCCGATCACATCAGTTGGTCTTATATTCAGTACGCTGGTATTTTGCTCATTAGGTGGCAGGGCGGACCTGTATCGAATGCCTTCCGGAAGTCAAGCAACACGGCATCCAACTGGGTGCCAGTATCTACTGCTTTCTGGGTCTCGTGGGTGAACGGCGCCAGCTGGATTCCACAAGATATTTATCTTCGGAACTCATGTTGGTTCCCGCAGAGGAGATTTTCGGCCACCAGAAATGTCATAATATGCGAGCATAAAACATGTTCCAAAATTTTGCAACTGACCGACGTCAGAAATATAGGCCTTCAGTGTTGTGCGTCTTTTCAAAGATCCTTCTTGAAAACTTGAATGACCTGCGCTTTTTTCAGTCTGCAGCTACACTTCGCCCTTCAAAAAAAGAGGACCAAATTCTTTGCATTTTTAATGAAAGGTCCTGTAATAAGATGTCGCTGTGTATACAAAATCCACACTACTTTTGAAAGGCACCTGCCTGTACTAACGATGCAGTAATGTTTAAAATTTACAGTTCACACCAGTACACGAGAAAAGAAACACAAATAATCCACTGACTTATAGATCGACATCATTGACATCGAATTCTAGTAGGATTTTGGAACATATAATGTAAACAAGCAATCCTGTTGGAAGAACATCCGCAACTGAGCATTTTAACAGAAGTTGAAAATACCACTTCAGTTGTAAATAGGCAGCACACCGCGCCTGGTACACACGGCGCTCGGGGACCACAGCACAGCTACAACACCTGAAGATGGGCTTATAACAGTCCGAAACCAGTCGTGTGAAAATAAAGAAATTTACAACTGAAGCGGTATTTTCAACCTCTGATATGTGTTCCAACATTATGAAATACTTCGAAGAACACATAACAAGCATCGATTCAGAAATCTCGATCTTTTGAAACACTAATGGCTCTTTATTTACACGAAGTAATGAATGTTGTCGAGAGTAAATCTCAGATTTATTCCATATTTCTAGATTTGACACAGTTCATTACAAGCAGCTGCTAATAAAATTGCGTGCCTAGGGAGTATCGTAACAGTTGTGAGATAGGAGAATGATGACCTTAGCGTTTGGTTTTCTTAAACACTTACTCAGCATCTACTAAAAGACTGCCTATTCTACGTTTGTCCGCCCTCTTCTGGAATATTGCTGCGCGGTATGGGAGCCTTACCAAATAGCACTGGAGGAGGGCATCGAAAAATTTCAAAGAAAGGCGGCTTGTTATGTATTATCACGAACCAGAGGTGAGAGTGTCACTGATATGATATGCAATCTGCCGTTTATCGTTGCGGCGAAATCTTTTCACGAAATTTCAACTGTCAACTCTCTCTTCCAAGTGAAAAAAAAAATGATGACTCTCACCTACACAGGGAGAAATGACCATCGTAATAAAATACGAGAAATCAGTGTTCTCACGGAAAGATTTAAATGTTCATTTTTCCGACGTGCTATCACAGAGCAGAACGGCCGAATAAGAGTCTAAAAGTGGCTGACTAAATATTTAGGTGATCTGGAGGAATACAGGATGCGAAATAAAGTTCACACAGCTGCTGTCTCTGTCAGTTACAGTGGCTCTAATCTGGGTGGACATCGTATTGATCGATGGCAGATACCTCACTGTGTGCCGATTTAACTCTTTGTCAGAGTTCATCAGTTATAGCAGCTTCCGTGTGGTGGCGTGCCAGTCCCTCGTTATCCTATTACCATATGAGGGGCTGAGACACATAACAGCCTAAAGCACACCGTCGTTGGACACATATGGAAGCGAATCCAAGAGGAATCTGCGGGGCAGCTTTTCCTGAATGCTCATATGTACCTCGAGAAAGATAATTCTGGCTAACCATAAAATCAACATATGTCAGGACAATTTCATACTACAATCTCTAAATCGACGATGGTGTGCTTTAAGCCCTTACCGTTCTCAGGGCCCGATGTGTTTTTAGTGGGCGTGAGATCTGGAGAACTTGTTGCACAGGGCAACAGCTGAACACCATATCCCATTATCTTGTTGAAAGGTAACGTCAGTGACATGTAAATCTACCCAAGGGACACTATTCGATTCTGATCAGCTTTGAATATGTTGTAGTGTTGAGCAAAACAAGGGACACAGTTTTTTTTATACTTGCCCATACGGCCGTTAAGAGGGTGAAACACCCCCTGAAACAAACTGAGTTTAACATTTCTGAATGAATACTGTTGAAAAGGTAACACATATGAAAAAACTACAAATAAAGTTTCTATGGTTTTTTATGTGCTTTTCAATGGTGCATCTAGATTTGTCGGAAAAGTAATTTTTTTCGAAATTCCATCTCCAATATTTTGCTTTTCGACATGAGACCAATAACAAAACGTATGGAATCTCTCATATCAAATTCAGTCCTATATGATGAAGTGGTACTACAAAGACGGGTTTGTCAGAAATAAGCTAGAAATATGTCTATATCAAAATGCAGTCAGCATTATTTTTACACAAACAAATCTGCACCTTTCTCATTATTGTACAGTTTAAAATAATCGTATAACAATAATGAACAGTCAATTTCGAATATATCATAATTAAATCTGAAAATGTTGCAACTTGAAAGTAAAACAAATACACTAAATGTAAAAGGAAAACACAAATGCAGCACAAAATATTTCATATGTCATAAAATTAAAAGAAAAAATATATAGAACAATATATGTATAGAATATACATTTAGAATATATTTATGTGGGAAAGACTTATTAAACAATCCAACATGACAATTGGCACTGAAGCTGACACATATCGGGCGCGCGTACATCGATATAGAGAGATTTCTAGCTTATTTCTGAGAAAAACGTCTGTGGAATACCATTTCGTCGTATACGATTGAATTTGGTATTAACGATGCTATACATTTTGCTCTCATTCAAATGTCGAAATGAAAAACAAAACAGTGGTGGAAGGGATTTCGGAACAATGACTTTTTCTACAAATCTGGGAGTTCTATCGTACAGTACATTAAAAACCATACAAATTTTATTTGAAGTTTTTTTTATTTATTTCATTTAATCCTTTACCGTTCCGAGGGTATTTGTTCAGAAACATTAAGCTCAGTTTTCTTCATAGTGTTTCACTCCCTTAACGGCATTATGGACAAGTATTGGAAAAGGCGTGTCTTTAATTTTGCTCTACATTGCAACATACATGCGCCAAAGCATTAATGACCATCTGCCCGTGTCAGGGATCAGGCAGTTGGTTGGTAAGTTTTTGGAGGTACGTGGCATTAGATGTCTACCCACAGGTCACGTAATTCGCGTAAATAACGGGCCACCGATTTGCGTACATGGTGATGGCGCCTGATAGCGGCCCAGATAGGAGCCATAGGATTTACATCAGACGAATTTAGTCGCCGAGATATCAACGTGAGTTCACTATAATGCTTCTGAAACCACTGTAGCACGATTCTCGCTCCAAAAGATGACATCGCCGTCGGAGAAAACATCAAGCATGAAGGGATGCAGCTGGTTCGCAGTTTTATTTTTTATTTTATTGATTTATTGTTCCGTGGGACCAAAATTAAGGAGAAGTCTCCATGGTCATGGAACGAGTCAATACATGAAATTATAACACGATATTAGAAACAGATAAAATGAAATATAAAAAAAAACATATTCAGGTGACAAGTCGTAAGTTTAAATAAAGAAAATCAACAATGTAACACTGGAATTTGCTTAATTTTTTAGCTCTTCCAGGAGCTCCTCGACAGAGGAGTATGGATGTAGATGTAGATGTAGTTGTCAGAGTGTCTTCGATTAGTAACATAGTTCCCATGAAAGCGCAGGAGAATGTGTACCACCAGCTGGCATTCCTGTCGCGCTACACGTTTCGAGTAGCCGTTCACCTCGATGAAGGCGTTTGTGGAGATGACTAACGACCCAGAGTAGCAAAAAAGTGATTCATCTGAAGAGCCGATACGTTTCCATTGACAGACGGTCATTGGAAAAACCTTAAGGAAATGCAATCCGAAAACAAAGGAAGTAGGTTACAGCACACTTGTTCGCCCACTGCTTGAATACTATTCACCGGTGTGGGATCCGTACCAGATAGGGTTGATAGAAGAGATAGAGAAGATCCAACGGAGAGCAGCCCGCTTCGTTACAGGATCATTTAGTAATCGCGAAAGCGTTACGGAGGTGATAGATAAACTCCAGTGGAAGACTCTGCAAGAGAGACGAGACACTCAGTAGCTCGGTACTGGCTTTTGTTGAAGTTTCGAGAACATAACCTTCACCGAGGAGTCAAGCAGCATATTGCTCCCTCCTACGTATATCTCGCGAAGAGACCATGAGGATAAAATCAGAGAGATTAGAGCCCACACAGAGCCATACCGACAATCTTTCTTTCCACGAACAAAACCAAACTGGAATAGAAGGGAGAACCGATAGAGGTACTCAAGGTACCCTCCGCCACACACCGTCAGGTGGCTTGCGGAGTATAGATGTAGATGTAGATGTAGTTGTAGAATCCCGATGGTCCCGTGCTCACTGCAATCGTAACTGACGATGTCGTTGGGTCAACATATGAACACGTAGCGGTGGTTTAGTGCGGAGCTCCATGTTCGACAATGTACAATGAACGGTGTACTCCGGAACACTTGTAGGCAAACCAGCATTGCGCTCTTTCAGCAGAGATGCCACGCATCACCATCTATCCTACTTTACAATCCTCTGAAACTCACATTCTATGAAGAGTCGTGGGCGTCCAACCATTTAGTGTCTCGTGGTAATTGCGCTTGTCTTCTACCTCTTTCCGTAGATGCTCACGACAGTAGCACGCGAACATCCGAACAGCTTCGCTGTTTTAGAGATACTCGTTCACGGGCTCAGCGTAATAATAATCTGCCCTTTGTTAAATTCGCTTATCTCAATGTATTTCTCCATTTTCAGCCCATATCTTCTCTAGGATGATCCCCCATCCGTGACTTCGCCGCATACATACATTTGTTACCACGTCATGTGCCTGCGACGCCACCAGGCGGCATCCAACCTGACAGAGTGCAGTCGTCATAAAATGGTCATTGGTTTATAGGTGTATTAAAAACCGAACAAAATCGAAGTGTATCCCTTGCATCGGTTCACTTGTGACACAACGAAGTTAGGGCACAGCCATCAGCCTTAACTCTTCAGCTGTGTAACGCATGCTGTCCAGATGAGTGGCTATATGAATAAGAGATAATCGTGTTGTATAGTGAACAGCTCACCATATCACGCCCGCTGCTGGCCCATGTGACGATAATGAATGCAGTCTGGTAACGTTCGTCCTTCTTGGCGCACCCACAGTTACGTCTATTGTGTTGCTGTACGCAAAACAGTGAGTCGTTCCAGAGACGGCGTGGTGCTGCTCTTGTGTGCAGTGTTATCTTTGAGCATACCAATATCGCCACCTCCATATGGTCGCCATGTGACAGTCCTTGATGTTTTAGACGTTTTGGGGCTATTCGTGTTCATCCTATGATTCTACATCTACATCTACATCCATACTCTGCAAGCCACCTGACGGTGTGTGGCGGAGGGTACCCTGAGTACCTCTATCGGTTCTCCCTTCTATCCCAGTCTCGTATTGTTCGTGGAAAGAAGGATTGTCGGTATGCTTCCTTGTGGGCTCTAATCTCTCTGATCTTATCCTCATGGTCTCTTCGCGAGAAATACGTGGGAGGGAGCAATATACTGCTTGACTCTTCGGTCAAAGCTATGTTCTCGAAACTTTAACAAAAGCCCGTACCGAGCTACTGAGCGTCTCTCCTGCAGAGTCTTCCACTGGAGTTTATCTATCATTTCCGTAACGCTTTCGCGATTACTAAATGATCCTGTAACGAAGCGGGCTGCTCTCCGTTGGATCTTCTCTACCTATTCTATCAACCCTATCTGGTACGGATCCCACACTACTGAGCAGTATTCAAGCAGTGGGCGAACAAGCGTACTGTAACCTACTTCCTTTGTTTTCGGATTGCATTTCCTTAGGATTCTTCCAATGAATCTGTCTGGCATCTGCTTTACCGACGATCAACTTTATATGATCATTCCATTTTAAATCACTCCTAATGCGTACTCCCAGATGATTTATGGAATTAACTGCTTCCAGTTGCTGACCTGCTATTTTTTAGCTAAATGATAAGGGATCTATCTTTCTATGTATTCGCAGCACATTACACTTGTCTACATTGAGATTCAATTGCCATTCCCTGCACCATGCGTCAATTCGCTGCAGATCCTCCTGCATTTCAGTGCAATTTTCCATTGTTACAACCTCTCGATACACCACAGCATCATCTGCAAAAAGCCTCAGTGAACTTCCGATGTCATCCACCAGGTCATTTATGTATATTGTGAATAGCAACGGTCCTATGACACTCCCCTGCGGCACACCTGAAATCACTCTTACTTCGGAAGACTTCTCTCCGTTGAGAATGACATGCTGCGTTCTGTTATCTAGAAACTCCTCAATCCAATCACACAATTGGTCTGATAGTCCACATGCTCTTACTTTGTTCATTAAACGACTGTGGGGAACTGTATCGAACGCCTTGCGGAAGTCAAGAAACACGGCATCTACCTGTGAACCCGTGTCTATGGCCCTCTGAGTCTCGTGGACGAATAGCGCGAGCTGGGTTTCACACGACCGTCTTTTTCGAAACCCATGCTGATTCCTACAGAGTAGATTTCTAGTCTCCAGTAAAGTCATTATACTCGAACATAATACGTGTTCCAAAATTCTACAACTGATCGACGTTAGAGATATTGGTCTATAGTTCTGCACATCTGTTCGATGTCCCTTCTTGAAAACGGGGATGACCTGTGCCCTTTTCCAATCCTTTGGAACGCTACGCTGTTCTAGAGACCTACGGTACACCGCTGCAAGAAGGGGGGCAAGTTCCTTCGCGTACTCTGTGTAAAATCTTACTGGTATCCCATCAGGTCCAGCGGCCTTTCCTCTTTTGAGCGATTTTAATTGTTTCTCTATCCCTCTGTCGTCTATTTCGATATCTACAATTTTGTAATCTGTGCGACAATCTAGAGAAGGAACTACAGTGCAGTCTTCCTCTGTGAAACAGCTTTGGAAAAAGACATTTAGTATTTCGGCCTATAGTCTGTCATCCTCTGTTTCAGTACCATTTTGGTCACAGAGTTTCCGGAAATTTTGTTTTGATCCGCCTACCGCTTTGACATAAGACCAGAATTTCTTAGGATTTTCTGCCAAGTCAATACACAGAACTTTACTTTCGAATTCATTGAACGCCTGTCGCATAGCCCTTCTCACACTACATTTCGCTTCGCGTAATTTTTGTTTGTCTGCAAGGCTTTGGCTATGTTTATGTTTGCTGTGAAGTTCCCTTTGCTTCCGCAGCAGTTTTCTAACTCGGTTGTTGTACCACGGTAGCTCTTTTCCATCTCTTACGATCTTGCTTGGCACATACTCATCTAACGCATATTGTACGATGGTTTTGAACTTTGTCCACTGATCCTCAACACTATCTGTATTTGAGACAAAACTTTTGTGTTGCGCCGTCAGGTACTCTGTAATCTGCTTTTTGTCACTTTTGCTGAACAGAAAAATCTTCCTACCTTTTTTAATATTTCTATTTACGGCTGAAGTCATCGATGCCGTAACCGCTTTATGATCGCTGATTCCCTGTTCTGCGTTAACTGTTTCAAATAGTTCGGGTCTGTTTGTCACCAGAAGGTCTAATATGTTATCGCCACGAGTCGGTTTTCTGTTTAACTGCTCAAGGTAGTTTTCAGATAAAGCACTTAAAAAATTTCACTGGATTCTTTGTCCCTGCCACCCGTTATGAACGTTTGAGTCTCCCAGTCTATATCCGGCAAATTAAAATCTCCACCCAGAACTATAACATGGTGGGGAAATCTACTCGAAATATTTTCCAAATTATCCTTCAGGTGCTCAGCCACAACAGCTGCTGAGCCAGGGGGCCTATAGAGACATCCAATTACCATGTCTGAGCCTGCTTTAACTGTGACCTTCACCCAAATCATTTCACATTTCGGATCTCCGTCAACTTCCTTCGATACTGTTGCACTTCTTATCGCTATAAACACGCCTCCCCCTTCACTGTCCAGCCTGTCTCTGCGGTATACATTCCAATCTGAGTTTAGGATTTCATTACTGTTTACATCTGGTTTCAGCCAACTTTCTGTCCCTAGTACTATATGGGCGTTGTGACCGTTTATTAATGAGAGCAGTTCTGGGACCTTTCTATAGACGCTCCTGCAGTTTACTATTAGCACATTAATATTGTTATTCCCTGTTGCATTTTGCCTACTCCTACCTTGCCGCGTCTCAGGAGGCGTCTTGTCGCGCCTAGGGAGGGAATTCTCTAACCTAAAAAACCCCCATGTGCACTCCACACGTACTCCGCTACCCTTGTAGCCGCTTCCGGCGTGTAGTGCACGCCTGACCTATTCAGGGGGACCCTACATTTCTCCACCCGATAGCGGAGGTCGAGAAATTTGCACCCCAGATCTCCGCAGAATCGTGTGAGCCTCTGGTTTACGCCTTCCACTCGGCTCCAAACCAGAGGACCTCTATCGGTTCTGGGAACGATACTACAAATAGTTAGCTCTGATTCCACCCCGCGAGCGAGGCTTTCCGCCTTCACCAATTCCGCCAACCGCCTGTACGAACTGAGGATGACCTCTGAACCCAGACGGTAGGAGTCATTGGTGCCGACATGAGCAACAATTTGTAGTCGGGTGCATCCAGTGCTCTCTATCGCCGCCGGTGGGGCCTCCTCCACATCTCGGATGAGACCCCCCGGTAAGCAGACAGAGTGAACACTGGCCTTCTTCCCCGACCTTTCCGCTATTTCCCTAAGGGGCTCCATCACCCGCCTAACGTTGGAGCTCCCAATAACTAATAAACCCCTCCCCCCGTGTGCCTGCTTGGACCTTGCTGAAGGGGCAGCCACATGTCCACTCACAGGCAGAGCGGGCGATGCCACACGGCCAGCCTCCACATTTACCCTCCGCCTCGTGCGCCGCGAACGCCGCTGAACCCGCCACTCCCCTTGGGGAGAGGGTGGCCCAACCGCGCCCGGTACCCGCGAAGATGTCTCGACAGCAGGGACAGTGGGTGAAGCATGTACCACCTGGGGTGTACCTTGCGACGCACCAGACTCCCCACTGCCGCTACACTCAGAGGCAGCAGCCTGAAGACGGCTGACCGCGGCCATCAACACGTTCAGCTGTTCGCGAACAGTGGCCAGCTCCTCCTGCGTCCGTGCACAGCAGTCACACGTCCTATCCATCCTAAGGAATCAATTTACTGAAGAGAGTTAAGGGGCTCCGGAACGCCCTATACTTGCAATGTTAAAATAACGCTTATAAATTACATCTTTCCTCACAAAGTATTTGAGGTAGGAAGTTGAACTTTTTACAGATTATTTATTGGAATATGGGCTACAACTTAACACAGGGATTTTACAAAATTTTTGTTCAGTTATTAAAGATGATTTTTTTCAATTGTAATGAAAATTCACAACTTTTTTTGCAATTTTTTATTTATATATTCAAAAATATACAGTTTTTTGGAAAAAGGCTGTTTTAAATTATGCAGAAGGTACTGTGTAACATTTACTGAAAGTTTGAAACAAATATGTTTGGAAGATCCTTAGAAAACATGTAATTAGTATGAGAAAATAAAAGTTTTGGGAATCGAGCGACAAAGATTGTATTAACTTTTTAGTGCATTCCAGGTCCATAGGATGGATTATCTTCATCCTCTGCAAACTCCTCCTCCAGCTTCCTCTTGTTCCTCCTCCTGTTTGCTCTTGCTTGTATTTCTAGACTCTTTACAGCCCTCTCTGTAGCCCGAAGGCGTTCCTTGTCTAAAGCAAGCATCGCTCGTACCATGTTAGAACCTATCTTCATTCCCATATTTCTAAATACCTTGCATCTTACAATGTTGCCATCATTGAAAGTCGCAACAGCATCATACACACCAAAGTGAAGTGTTTCTATTCCAACAAATACAGTCTTGGGGATTCTCGACCATATAACACTATTTACACTTTCATTGGGGTTTTGAGTTTTTCCGTGAATACACTTTTTCAACAGTTCAGGTGCTGCTAAGTCTCTGAAAATAGGTTTTATCACCTCCATTATTGCATGAGGCAGACTATGCTTATGAGTGTACACTTCACCAGTTAGCAATCCTTTGTTATATTTACACCAACTGTCTTCTTTTTTGGGACACAAGCTATGTTGGGGATTTTCATCGGTTGAAGAAGTATGAAAAAAAAGAGCCCAAACAGCCTTCTTCATTTCGTCGACACTTTGTGTATTTTGCCTAATAGCCATTCCATAATAGTTCTGTATTTTGTCAATTACACTGCCAGTTAACCTTCCCTTCCCATCCAACCCTTTACCATCACTGAGTTTTTGTTTTTTGTACGAAGCTTTCAGTCGCCGAAGTCTTGTTCCCATTCGCTTCTGTACGTGTCCAATACACTCAAATTTCTGCACTACAATATCATCACCATAGGGCTTCAGTCCTTGAACATGTTTGAAACTTTTAGAATCACCGTCACCAAGGTAATTAACATATCGCACTTTACCACACGCCTCAGAACGCTGGAATATACTGGCAACACCAGCCACTTCCATTCCTCCACTACTGCCACTATAGTTAGCTTTGCAATTATTTTCGTGTGTACCTTTATATTTTTGTGGACATCTACAATACTTTGATATTACTGCTACATCTAAAACTTTCCCTGTATACATACTGGTGGCAGATACTACACCATGAAGAGATGTGTGTCCCCGTTTATGCCAGGTACCATCGAACGCTGCAGTCAAATCTCTGTTACCATTATTTTCCATTACTGCCTCCTCCACAGCGTTCTTCATAGATTCTATACAGACATCTTCTACTTTAGACCCTATTAATTTATTATAGGTCGTAAACTTGGTTGGGGGATTTGGAAGATTCATGATGCCACAGAAAATTGCACCTGCGGTAGCACCCTTACCAACTGAACGCAAGGAATAAACAAATCTAATGTTGTGTTCATAGATTTTGCTACCATTTTCTTCAGTTGCAGTTACTGCAACACTGTTCCAAAAGGTGGTCATGTATGAACACTTATCACATTTCAGTTGTATTTCACTAGCAAGTCCTACGTGCTTTATTATGGAGAGTTCCAGACCAACTTCACTACAATGAATACATCTTACACAGTTTGAAAAAATTCCTTTGAGAACCGACATATCAAATATTTCGTTCACATCCGATTCGCCCATAAAACATTCATAGTTTTCACTCATTGAACCAAGCTTCTTCTGTGAAGTATTTTCTTTCCCACTTTGACTGCTATGGGCAGGTGTACTTGAGAGGTTAGGTTCACTCACTTGGTTATCGTCTTTATTGTTTACAGTAATAACACATACCTTTGGCTTTCCAACATTTCTCCTTTTCTTAAAAGCCTTCAGAGGATTTCTAATAACTTTACTTTTACTCATTATTATACTTCAACAAAACAGAGACTCAAGAAACAGAATTAATTACGAATATTTTCGAGATAACGACAGAGTAAATAAACATGAAACAATCGAAAATCACACCAGCGATATATATTGAACCATCACAGGTTAGTCACAACACATACTTTATCTCACATCACTAAAATGTACCTGATGAAAGCCGGCCGCGGTGGTCTCGCGGTTCTAGGCGCGCAGTCCGGAACCGTGCGACTGCTACGGTCGCAGGTTCGAATCCTGCCTCGGGCATGGATGTGTGTGATGTCCTTAGGTTAGTTAGGTTAAAGTAGTTCTAAGTTCTAGGGGACTTATGACCACAGCAGTTGAGTCCCATAGTGCTCAGAGCCATTTTTGTACCTGATGAACACGGACGTTAATAATAACACCATTTGACAGCAGTTTAACAGCGCCACAGTGGGTCACGCCCATGTAGAACACATTTCAAAAAAAAATTTAAAAATAGTTGTAGTCTTCGGAATTGAATAAATTATATATCTATTAAAAGGTAATAGTCTGCAGATTCAGAAAACGCAAAAAAGTAAAAATTGAACTTTTCATGATTTTGAGCCTTTCTGGAGCCCCTTAATCAACTTTTAACTAGACTGCTAATTCACTAGGCGGCTGATTATTGACTAAACTGCGATTGCTAGCCACTTCTTGTAGAAAACAATGAAAATAGCACTACCTGTCTCTGGATTGTATTGAAAACAAACACTAGCACTACTGGCACTATGATTGACTAAAGGGACTCTCTCTCACTGTATTCAAAACAAACACGAAATCTATGGAACACTATTAATAGCACTCGACAATTAAAGATTCCTAAAAGCAAAAACACACGGAAGAAGAAGTGACAAGTAAGAAAAATACAGTTAATACTTAAATTAAGGTAGCTCGCTGCACAGCAGACGTGAAGCAGACGGCGGTTAGGACGCAAACAATTCCATTGTCTGTGTCAACGTACACGACGTGGCTATACGGTGATGTGCAACTGAGTTGTCCTCTCGGGCGCTAGTCGCGTTGGGCCACTGACATTCTCATTGGCGATGAGTATGGGCCACCTCAACTAATCGATTCCATATTTGTACGACGGTCGTGGGATCCTGAACAACTCGACCACCACTATCATGAAATGATAAACTGTACTATCAACAGGCCACAATCTTGCTGCTGTCTAGCTCCGACACGCATTTCTAGACATTTCTTCTCCTACACGCGGCATAACACGATCTTCTCACAAACAACCTATGTTCAAATAGTCCTGCTGAATGAGAAACCTACAATATAATCTTTCATTGTATACGGAATATACATAGAGTCACTCCTACGTACTTTATGTGGTTATGCTGAAATGCTATTCATTTGTATATCGAAGCGTTTAGTACTCGTCATGCTGGTTTGACGTTTATTGCATGCCGCCTTCATGGTGTTGCAATTTTGTAGCCGATAGTTACACACTATCTTATTTCTCATTACTTTTTTCTGATTTACATGCAACGTTGTCTTTATCTTTTACGTTGATCACATTACGCAGTTCGATGAGCAACATTACGTCTTTCTTGACAACATTCGACACTGCTGACACCCCACAGACGATTCAAACATACTTTAAGGACATCGTGGGGCTGGAAACCCATTAAACGTGGTCTGGTCCCTTTGATGTGGAGTGCGATCGAAATTTTTTGCTCTAGAACACAGGGCGGAACTACTTGTGACCATTAAAAAGCATTCTACGAAATTTGACGTGAGCTGAAGCAGTAAAGGGTATTTATGCTTTTTCAACCCTTGCCGGCCGCGGTGGTCTCGCGGTTCTAGGCGCGCAGTCCGGAACTGTGCGACTGCTACGGTCGCAGGTTCGAATCCTGCCTCGGGCATGGATGTGTGTGATGTCCTTAGGTTAGTTAGGTTTAAATATTTCTAAGTTCTAGGGGACTGATGACCACAGCAGTTGAGTCCCATAGTGCTCAGAGCCATTTGAACCATTTTTTTTTTCAACCCTTCTGTTTGGCACCCTCCTGCATTGTGATCATGGAGTGATGCAACATTGACATATGAGTGAATAAAACAGCAGAGGGTCCCTCTGCAGTCTGGAACCGAGCGACCGCTACGGTCGCAGGTTCGAATCCTGCCTCGGGCATGGATGTGTGTGATGTCCTTAGGTTAGTTAGGTTTAAGCAGTTCTAAGTTCTAGGGGACTGATTACCTCAGAAGTTGTCCCATAGTGCTCAGAGACATTTGAACCATTTGTGTAAGCTTAGGGACTGATGACCTTAGCAGATAAGTCCCATAAGATTTCACACACATTTGAACATTTCTTTATTTATCAACTGCGAAGCATTGGTAGGTTCGCTAGAAGTACATGATTACAAGGTAAATGCTGAACATCTTGAGCATGTCACAGTCTAATAATAAATATTTAAGGGGAATACTAAGGAGCGAAATGAAGAGGGTCGATCAAGTAAAATCAGTAGCAGGGAATGCGAATGGAAGCCTTAGATACATTTAACGAATTCAGAGACGCTCTGCTGGGATCGTAACACTTCGGTATACGCCTTACGAAAGTGTAACAGGAACGCTCGGACAAATTGAATGAGAATCCTTTATTTCTCGTGAGACCCTGTATGATAAATTCAGAGAACCTATATTCGAAGATGACTGTGCGACCATTAGGCTGCCTTTATTTCTCGCGAGACCCTGTATGATAAATTCAGAGAACCTATATTCGAAGATGACTGTGTGACCATTAGGCTGCCGCCAACGTAAGCCTCGCGTATGGTTCATGAGAAAGAGATAAGGGAGAATAGGGTGCGTGCTGAGGCATTTAGACACATTTTTCTTATCTCAGTCCGCGAACTGAATGGGAAAGAAAATTGTTAATATTGGTACAATATGCCCTCCACCACGCACTGTACAGTGGAGTGCGGAGTATTTATGTAGATGTCTGGGGTCGATGAACAGCGCTGAGCCTTCACCTAATTTGATAGCGATGTCAGCGAGGGCTGCGCTTCGCCGCTCCCCTCCTCGAGCGTAGAGAAGGCTGCCAGCTGTGGAAATGTAGTGGGACTGGGTCGATAGCCCATCAGCGTTCTGACAGCAGGGAAACGACCGCGCGCAACAGCTGCGGGCTGCTGCACGTCGCACTTGACTCGCGTCGCTCACATAAATCACTTCTCCTGTTTGTGCGTCACGCAACTCAGCTCCCAGAAAGTTGTTAGCTTCCGTTACCTCAAACAAATCCCTTTACGTTATGCTTTCTCAACAGATGGTGGGGCATTACAGGTAGATATTATTTTTTCCGAACCACGTTTACTGTACTGACTGTTCATTGACGCTACTTTAAAAGTTTGTGGCGCCACCTGTTGCCTGTTTATTCAACTGGTTTATAAAATAGGTAATTTAATGTTTCGTAAATTGTCATATTCAGATTGCGTTAACCTCGTTAACTTCATTTTGTTAAAATGAGGAGAAGCAAAACCAGTTTCTTAAAATCTGTATAAAGAGATACAGATAATGTTGCTAAATGTATAACTGTACAGGGTGAACATAAAAAAAAACGACAAACTGTAGGGACGGAGTCCTGACTGGCGATTGAGGAAAAAAGGTCCTATGAACATGTGTCCGGAAATGCATCGTTGCCACGCTAGGTGGCGCTGACGAATGGAAGTCGATCTGGCCACGTGCCATGTCTGTAGTCCACAGATGACGATTATCCAGTTTGATGATGCCAGTTCTTGCAAGGATCGTTTCGTCGGTAAAGAGGAATGATGAGAGAAATCCTGTAATTGTTATGGTCTGGTGCAAAAACCATCGACAAATGCTTCCGATAGAGGGAAATCCGCTGCTGATAATCCTTGCACTCGTCATGCAGGATATACATAATCGTCCTTTGGATTACACCATGTTGGTGGGCCATTTGCCTGAAGCTTTTACTAAGATTCCTCTCTTTGTCCTGTAGAATCCGATCCTCCAAATCTGGTGCACGCGTAGTTCCACTCCTCCCTGCACGTTCGTCTGTTCGAAAGGACCAATGATCACACAAACACCCAACAATGGCTTGAAATGTTGTATAATGTGGTTGGTGCCTAGTTTCGGTATAGCTGTACTACCTCTCGACCGCTTCCATTTGCTTGGCCGTACACAAACATCTCGGCTTGTTCCCAGCATGACTACCGGACCGTTCTGCTGCTAGAGCCGTCGGCACGGACCGTACATCCGAAAGTTGGCCGTTGAGCGTGCCTAGTGTCTGACGTCAGAGCGTGGAGTAGCACGTTGAGGAGTCTTTCCGAACGTGCACAACAATGTCTAGCACGTGCGTTTGAACGTTGACTAACGAGATGGCAGACAGGCCTACAGCGTAGCATAGAATTTTCGTGACATACGAGGGTCACACCAAAAGAAATACAACCTATTTTTGTAAAAATACAGTTTTCATTCTGCATGTGTGAACGTTTTACAGTGTGTAGATACATACTTCCCGCTTGTTTTCAAACTTAGTTCAACCTGTTCCCGTGAATGGCGCCGTCACAGCATGTCTTGGCTACACTTGACGTTCGTCAGAAGCAACGTGCTGTCATAGAATTCCTGTGATGTGAAAACGAGACAGTGGGAAACATCCACAAGAGGTCGAAAAAGGTGTATGGAGATGCTGCTGTCGATCGCAGTACAGTTAATCGGTGGGCAAGCAGGTTACGTGATGGAAGCGGGCACGGCAATATTGAGGATTGTCCTCGCAGCGGCAGGCCTCGTACTGCACACACTCCAGACAATGTGCACAGAGTTAAAGAATTGGTGACTGCTGACAGACGCATCACAGTGAATGAATTGTCACGCTACGTAGGGATAGGGGAAGGAAGTGTTTGCAGAATACTGAAAGTGTTGGCGTTAAGAAAGGTTTGTGCCAGGTGGGTTCCCAGGATGTTGACAGTGGCTCACAAAGAAACAAGAAAAACGGTATGCAGCGAACTTTTGGAACAGTATGAGAATGGTGGAGATGAATTTCTTGGAAGAATTGTGACAGGTGATGAAACATGGCTCCATCATTTATCACCAGAGACGAAGAGGCAATCAGTAGAGTGGCATAATGCAAATTCACCCAAGAAAAAAAATTCAAAACCACATCTTCTGCTAGAAAAGTTATGGCTACTGTGTTTTTCGATTCCGGACTCTTGCTTGAGGACATCATGCCAAGTGGAACCACCATAAATTCTGATCCATATGTGACGACACTGAAGAAACTTCAAGCTCGACTTAGTCGTGTTCGATCACATCGGCAAAAGCAGGATGTTTTGCTGTTGCACGACAATGTACGTCCACATGTCAGTCACAAAACCATGGAAGCGATCACAAAACTCGGATGGACAACACTGAAACACCCGCCTTACAGTCCTGACCTGGCTCCATGTGACTATCATCTCTTTGGGAAACTGAAAGACTCTCTTCGTGGAACAAGGTTTGAAGATGATGACTCCCTTGTGCACGCTGCCCAACAGTGACTCCATCAGGTTGGTCCATAATTTTACCGTGCGGGTATACAGGCGCTGATTTCAAGATGGCGCAAGGCAGTTGAGAGGGATGGAAATTATATGGAGAAATGAAAATATTATTCCTAAAGGATATATCTACACACTGTAAAACTTTCAGGCATGTAGAATAAAGGATGTATTTAAAAAAAATTGTGTGCATTTCTTTTGGAGTGACCCTCTTATTTCAACACACTTATCAGCCGGCGCGGTAGCTCAGCGTGTCCGGTCGGATGGTTAACTGCCCTCTGTAATTGCCATATTCAGATTGTGTTTAACCTCGTTAACTTCATTTAATAAATAAAAAAGATAAAAAAACTGAGTGAATGGATCAATAACGAACTTCAACGGGTGTCATGGGACGTCCGCCCCGAAAAAATGCAAAGAACAATAACGAACAAAATGAGACAAAAAAGCGAAATGAATAGCGTCACGGATTCATAATGAAAAAAACCGTATGTCTTTGTATTTCGCGTCCCACTACATCCGAATTTTTTTCTTACCTTCGTGTTTTTAATAGGTTCTGATACATTTTCATTACTTTAGTATAAGTATATACTATAATATTCGATGTTACGTAAGTATAAGTGCACTCCTTTTGAGGAGTGAGTTTGTTCCATTGGCACGGGACACCTTGCACTACCTGCAGCAATATATTTTGCCATTTTTTTCGTTTAATTTTTGTAATTCAAAAGTTGTAGAGATTCTGCTACTAAGTAGAGACAGTGATCAAGTAAGAATGACCTTAGGGTTTTACTAAAAGGTGAGACTGATGAAACAATTTTTGTCTTATGTGGAGCAGTACTGTAAATTTGTATAGCACTATTTGTAATGGAACTTTTACAAGCAGATGTCATTATTGACAAGACAGGTATTTTCCTTTTTGCCTTATAATATTTTCACGTATATCGAATACCACAGATAGAACTGGCTGACTAGCATATGGACAAGGCAGGAAAGTGTGTTTTAGTGGAGGTAATCTAGGAATTTTACTCCCGTACATTTCGTAAACAGTGTGATTTACGAGCCAGATATAGCCGACACTACCGCCGGAGAGCGTTGCAATCGCTTATACCACGTTGGGGCACACGTACCGCATGCACAAGTGGCAAATTTTCTGAGCGTTCAGCATCACGTTCAACTCAGCATGCTCAACGTTGACGTTCCGTGTACTGACGGCTTTACAGTACGCTACACAGACAGAGGGAGTTGCAAGGATTTCATTGCCTACCATCGATTTGTCGTCTTATTCTCGTTAGTTGTTACAATGGAAAATATTTGTAAACAACACTGATTACGTGAGTGGTCAGTACTGTTTGCTCCGTGACGAATATGCGAAAGCAGGAATGCGGCTATTGAAGAATTCGAGTGAACGTGTAACGGAGTGCTCAACATATTTAAATGGGCACTGTCAAGATTATCATACCAGTGGAAAGGTGCCCATACGTCACATCGTTAATAAGATAGACGAACAAGTTGGTGTAAGCTTTTTGGGATATGTTTTATGGCGGGCTTAAAAGTAATTTTCAAAGTTCTGAATCCTATAATTGAAATAATCAAAAAATTCACATATCAGTATTTTCTTTTCTAATTTTTTTCAGAATTACACGTAAGACTGTTAGCAATGATAGTAAGAGTTTTCTATAAAAGTTGCGTCCAATTTAGGTAATAATTACTATGAAAAAGTTATATTTTTAAGTTCAGCTTCACAAATCAGAGCCGCGCGGGATTAGCCGAGCGGTGTAAGGCGCTGCAGTCTGGAACCGAGCGACCGCTACGGTCGCAGGTTCGAATCATGCCTCGGGCATGGATGTGTGTGATGTCCTTAGGTTAGTTAGGTTTAATTAGTTCTAAGTTCTAGGCGACTGAATGATCTCAGAAGTTAAGTCGCATAGTACTCAGAGCCATTTTTTTTCACCTGGGCTGTAAATTGTTCTTTCTGCTCTCTTCTGAGATTCCTCAGCTTGTATTGCCGTCAGTGTGGATGGACGTCTTTTTTGTTCAAATTCTAGGCACCGTTTGGCCTTTTGCTTCCTTCTTCACTAGCGTCTTTACTCTAGCAGAAATACGTCAGGAACGCTCTGATGTGAGAAGCGGCTGCCGCAGCGGGCGGGATAGACAGGTAGCACCAGGACTCGACGCCAAGACCTCTACCCTTCCCCTGCCACCGAGCAGATTTTCAGGTGGGGGAGGGGGGTGGTTGTTGGAGGCGCACCACCTGACAGTGGAGTGAGCTCTATTACAACAATAGAGCTTCTGTCAGATAGCACCCTTTACTGAACTGTGGAACAGCTTCTGCCTCAGTTCTTCTTATCTTTTGGATACAAATACACCCTCTGAGAACTTTGATCGGATTATACTATTTAGACACTCATTTGCGTTTTGAGTCTTTGCAGCTGTGCATCTGGAGAGTATAGTATTAGGTGTCAGCGTCTGATAAACAGATATCATTCTAACAGCAACAGACGGTCTCAGCCGGCCGCGGTGGTCTCGCGGTTAAGGCGCTCAGTCCGGAATCGCGCGACTGCTACGGTCGCAGGTTCGAATCCTGCCTCGGGCATGGATGTGTGTGATGTCCTTAGGTTAGTTACGTTTAAGTAGTTCTAAGTTCTAGGGGACTGATGACCCCAGATGTTAAGTCCCATAGTGCTCAGAGCCATTTGAACCATTTTTGAGACGGTCTCAGAGAAGTATGGATAGCAGTTTTACGTGATTCTCTGGCTCTGAGCGCTATGGGACTTAACAGCTGAGGTCATCAGTCCCCCAGAACGTAGAACTACTTAAATCTAACTAACCTAAGGACATCACACACATCCATGCCCGAGGCAGGATTTGAACCAGCGACCGTAGCAGTCGCGCGGTTCCAGACGGTAACGCCTAGAACCGCTCGGCCAATCCGGCCGCCTACGTGATTCTGCTTGTTCTCCTTTGACAATGGCACGGTTAAAGAAATACCAAGAATTCTCACCTTCTGAACACTTCATGTGTTGCGGTTTCTCATCAGTTTTCATGTAGTAGTACAGTGTTGGAAGATCGCACTCTTCATTGCCGTAGTATCTGGAGCATTGTCACCAATGGCTCTTCTGTAATAATGTGTCAGCTTTACAATTGCTACTCCTTTCAAACTTCCATTTGCTTTCCCACCGAGAGTCACGTTTTGTGCCCGAATTTCTTTCACTACATTTCTGAATCCTGTCCCAAGTTGTTTCGTAATGTGATTCACACGCTCTTCTTTCACAATTTCTGTGTTCCCATAGAGATTTCGTTGAACTAATTATATTTTTTCCTACATATCTCCTTCGAATTTTACAAAATACTTTCGCATTATAACAGTACATATATGAATGAACACATTTAAGCAACTTTTTTTTTTTACAAAAATTCAGTATTTTCTTACCAGCCTATCCTCTTAATTGTATAAATACAGCAATTAGCCACTTTTTGTGTACGATGTCCTACTTATTTTGACTACCCGTAATTTTGTGCACAAAGAAAATAAAAAGCTTATCAAGCAAATGTTGTAAGCTACCAGGAGGATATTAACCAGCATGATTGCTTTTCATGTAACTTTGTTCGTTATGAATATGTGATCACCGGTATGTCTTTTTTGAATAGCATCCAATATTTTTTACTCGCTATTTCACTGCCACATCTTATGACCTGTTCAAACACGTACCACGATGTACATTCGCGTAAATATTACGTTACTAAAAATGTAGCCCGAAATTTGTCTTTGAGTCTCTATTAGTAGCACACATTGCAGATTCCTGGAGTAATGTAACTTACCTATTACATCTTCAGGCGAAGTGTCGGGTTCGTGTCCAGGTCGGTCCTTCCGCTGTCGAGGGTCCGGCGGCGCATCTCCAACATCCCCCTACCCCACTCCAAAATCTACGCACCGGCGGGGGCGTGGTAGGGGTCTTCGCATCGAGTCCTGGTGCTACCTGTCAATTCCGCCGCTGCCGCCGCCGCTTTCACATTAGAGCGTTCTTGACGTGTTTTTGCTAACGCCACATCCCATGCTGTGCTCAGTTGGAAACCGCTGCCCCAGCTGACAAGATCGTAGCGTACAGTCGTGCTCAAAAGTATCCGAACGACCTTAATTGCATTTCGCCTGATTCGCATGCAACCCACATAACGCAGCTGTCTAGCAGGTCCTCTAATCGCTCCTTGGTACAGTCGTTTGACTATTGAAAATGGTTCCAACAAGTCATCACTACAAAACACTGCTGTGTATCGCAATAACTCAAGATGTAAAGTAATAGCACGATATTACAAATATCAGGGAACACCTTATCACAGATAAGACTGCCCTTAAGGCTTGTAAGCTCACATTTATTGCAATAAATGACATACCTGAAATGTTACTACTCTCATTATTACGTCAGATAGGTAATGCACGTAGTAAGTTCGTCGTATTCATGATTTCCTCTTCAAAGTAACATACCGTACTTCTTATTTAAGACAAAATGTCATTAAAAATTTAAGTTATTCACGAGCAGCTACTTGAGGATATGTATGAACTCCGAATGACACGACGAACCGTCTCGTTCTGCATATGGATTCAAACCCAGGTCATGCAGACTAAGATTTCGTGACTGACGGAAACTAACAGTCATTCCTGACTAGGCATACAGAGAATGATATACCGAGATTTTAGACAGTATCAGATAGCAAATATCAACTTTAAATTGCATAACGTAAACATTTTTAACGGACGCGAATTCCTACCCAGCATCTATTGTCCCTGTTAACAAACTACGAGAGATGTTAAATATTGCTTCTTCACAAGTAACTTACTTGAAAAGCCTTGAGGTGAAGCTTTGTGTTGGACAGGGATTCGAACCCAAAACCTAATCGGATTGTTATCGAAGCACAATCAACTGTGACATATCGGATTTCCTCGGCAGTAGCTAGATGTTTTAACTGAAATGACGAGACGAAACATTAATTTTTTCCTCACCAGGACTCCAACCCGGTGCCGGCCGAAGTGGCCGTGCGGTTCTACGCGCTGCAGTCTGGAACCGAGCGACCGCTCCGGTCGCAGATTCGAATCCTGCCTCGGGCATGGATGTGTGTGATGTCGTTAGGTTAGTTAGGTTTAATTAGTTCTAAGTTCTAGGCGACTGATGACCTCAGAAGTTAAGTCGCATAGTGCTCAGAGCCATTTGAACCATTTTGAACTCCAACCCGGCACTTATCGCTTTTATATTCTAACGATAACGAACATTAAATATGGGTTTGTTACACCAGCAGTGACATATGAGCATGTTTGAACCAGAAATAATATGACGAAGAGTTCAGTGCTGACTGGGAATCGAACCCCACAAAAATCATTGTTGATTACACACAAAGAGACTTCAGCTACCGAATTTTTCTCCACCAGCAGCACGGAATAACATCCTTGAACTTACAGGGATCTCTCAAATAGTGCTGTATCTCACTGGGAATCAATAACGTGAGATATCGTTACTGTTGACAACGAATGAAAATGCATTAAAAATCAAAATTATTATCCACCAGCAGACAGGTGCTCTCATGCTAGAGCTTGATAATACATAATGAAAACTTTAGTGCCGGGCCAGGATTCGAACGCATTCACGCGCAATATGTGGAGATGTGGAGGAATCTGCAGTTTTGAACAAACAACAAATTGTAGTCGAACTTTATTGTCACGAAATGATCAAACTCCGCGTTAAGGGTGGTCTCAGTTACATTCCCGGTTCAGAACCAATTTTATCGACATACAGAAGGTCAAATAAAAGATGGAATAAGTATCCTGTGAGCCTACATAGCGTTTGTTTCGTCACTAGAAATAAATAACTAGTATAAGAAAGGTTACTGGTGATAGAGTTCCCACATTTCGCCACTCCTGATTTTATTGTGACTCAACCTAACGTGTACTCGGTAGACAAGGAATATCATGTTTAATGTGAATTTTAGACCGCAATGCCATTATACCTCCTTCACTTGACGTAGCCAGAAAAGAATGGTATCTGTCTCTCCCTATTAAAAACCATCGGCAGAGGTTGGTATCGAACCCAGTCTATCACCATAGCAACCCATCATCAAACCAACAGACCACCAAATCCTCTTCCTGGAGGCATATTTTTCTTTCGTAGCACTGTTGCGGCACACTCTATGAGAATTCTCACACACAGGCTCCATGTAGTGGTTTGGATCATGTTCAGTACATTCATTTACTTGGTTGACCGAACCGCCATGAACTACCTGCCTCGGCTACCCAGTGCATACATTCGACTCTATTTGTAATCACCGAAAAAAAATCACGTAACTGCCACCTACACAAAACTGCCAACAGTGTAGGATGCAGAAATTTAAATAGTAAGTGTTCCTATCCATTTGAGCTACTGTATTGCGCTATCTGTTTGTTGAAAACGTCGTGCAGGGCAAAAGAAAAGCTGTAACTGTCTGTCTCTCAGATGTCTAGATCCGGCCATATGCATTATTTCATGGCACTGTGGAATGTGGAAGTTCTGGACGAACTTTTGTTGACTTCTGGAGCTGCGGTAGCTAAATAACAACTAATAATGTAACGGTAAGCGTCGCGCACCGTAGTGCAGATGTCCCGAGTTCTATTACACTCGCTGCTACAATTTTTTAAAACGTAATTCTGCTGTCTACTGAAGTTATCAATTTAATGGAACTTTGAAAATAATTCCCTTCACTTCTCAACCCAAAATAGCCGCATGTGGAAAAAGGGCTAAATTCCGCGACATTTTGTTCTTCTCAGGTTTAATAGAGGGCCAGGCAGCAGATGCATCTCTAAGCTTTGGTATTATGTATGGGGAGAGCGCATCGTGCCAAAATAGTCAGAAAAGTATTTTCTACATTAGCTGTCGTCTGGCAATGGCATTTTATTCTTCTTCAAACCTAGTTTAAGAGCTTTAATTCAGAACAAGTTTTCTACATGCATGTAATCAGTAAACTGCATGTGCATTGTCAGACTGTTGTAGATAACATCAGAGAATTCGCATTTATCGTTGATGATTAATTTCTCTCGCATGTTTAGTATTGTTTTAACAACACTAAAAGAACCCTTACGAAAATTGTGCACTGTATTATAAGAAATGAAATAAAACAGCCCACGATAACCTTACGACAAACGTCTGTTTTAATAAAACTGAGTATCTGTACACAAGCGTGCCTCTATCGGCACGAATTAGTAAAATACTACTCACTTAGATTTCGATTGGGTATGTGTTTAATTGGTATGCTGTGTCATACTCAACAGGTATGTAAATGTGGCATATCATAAATAAGGTTATGTATTCCTAGAAACCCAAAATTTGCTTGCCAGCAGCCGAAAGAGGCGTCGCCTGTTGGGCAGCATTGTAAGTTTTTCACTGTTCCACTATGACCTGAAAGTATTTTCTCGGGATTCCCTTATCGATGTTTGATGTGACTGTTTGTAGCTCTTTCACAGAAGGGATAGAAACGTTTCAGTAAGCGAGACTGGAACAGAAAACCGTAACAGATGCTTCCTCACGGGTCAGCGCGTCACCACAGAGCTAGCGAAGAGGTATGTGATCTGCCTTCCTCTTACGAGGTCAATAGTGGCTAGAACTCGTAAACTGCTATTTAAAGAACTAGATTAGTTGCGATTTCCACGTGGACCAACTTTCCTGGGCTGAAAACCGTAAATTTACAATCTTTTGTTACAGCTCAAGCGATAATAACGTAGATTATTTAATGGAAATGACAGGAGAAATCAAGTGAACTTTGAGGCTTAATTCCTTGCACACCAGGAAGTAACTCGTCGATCACAGAGTTGCCAAACATACCTTGCCTTGTTGCCAAATCTCAATGACAGTACCAGCAGGAAGAAGAACCGATGTGATCATACAGTGGGCTGGGAAGTGACCATAGCTAGCGTCTCAAAGACGCGGCTGCTACGGCCAGGAATGCGTAATGCGTCTGTTTGGCATTTCTGTAACAAGATTTAGTGACTGGAGCGTAGTTACTAATAATACTCAGAACTGACTGCAAACTAAGCATCATAAATCAGTAACTCTCATAGTTGTTTTTATAATTCTTTTGTAACTGTACTCAAAACTAAGAAACTCATTCACGGACGTTTTCGTGCCTCGCCGATAGTCGAGTACACCAAACAAATAAAAATAAAAAAAGAATGTGTTTGTATGTGTGTGTGTGTGTGTGTGTGTGTGTGTGTGTGTGTGTGTGTGTGTGTGTGTGTGAGAGAGAGAGAGAGAGAGAGAGAGAGAGAGAAAAGTAAAGAAGAATGAGAGAGAAGGTAAAAAATTGTTGTAAAGAAACTGAATACCGGTATGTAAAGAAATCTTTCATTAAAATGACATTTTCCGCATCATTACGAAATGTCGTATTCATGATCTATGGAACAAGTATTAATCTAATCTAATCATATCATATTGCTGACTAGCCGTGAAGAGTCATGAATTACCGAAATTTTTGCCAATATCAGTAATCAAATCTAAACTTGAAAATAAAAGACGACAATTTTTTTAATAAACCGGGACTCCTATCGAGACCCTTTCATCCCTGTTAACTAACCACGAAAGATGTCTGATATACCTCCATTCAGAAGTAACAAAGTGTGCATGGATTTAAAGATGAAATGCATGATGTGAAGTTCTGTGACGGAGGTACGAACCCAACACGTAATCGGATTGTTAACTAAGTAAAATCAAATGTTACATATCGATTTTTCTTACCAGCTGCTAGGTGTTTGAATCTAAAGTAAGGATACAAATTTTTGTGCCTGAGCGACAATCGAACCGCACTCCTATCGTTCTTCTTTATCGTCCACGAATATAGCTTAAGTATCAATTGCTTACTCACCAACAGTAAGATGTGTGCCTGTTTGACAAGAAATTGTTGGCAACACATGAACAGACATTAAAGATGCATGTTAATTTTCACTAGCAGGCCGGTGTGCAAGTGATAGGGCTTGAAATGAAATTATGAATATTTTTGTACTGGATCAGGAATCGGACCCACATACTTACCTTTGGAGGAGTCCTAGAGAAGATTGCAGTCTTGGAAAAAGGAACTAAATGATTGAACTGTACTGTTCCGAGAGATTCAGATCCTCGAAAGAGGAGTTACGAATTCGAATCACAGTCCAGCACCTAATTTTATAACGTCTCTAGTTTAATCAAGTACAAGTAAAATAAGAGACCTGTTCCTTTAGATGGCTGTCGGTTCATCAAATAAAATAAATTTTTCTAATGTAAGTAAGTTTACTGGCGACAGTATTTCTGTTTACCATGACCTCCACCTATGTCAATTCCCAAAGCAAACTGGCTCTGTCCAGTTGGGAATGAAGGAACGTGATGTTTAATGCGGAATCTTGATTATAACGTCTTTCTCTTGACGTTACCAGAGGTAAAGTAAATTTGTTTGTGCCACTTAAAAGTAAATGCCTGAACCCACGCATTGTACTTGTGATAGTTCTTCCCACCAGACCATTGTGGCCACATTTCCCAGCCCCAGGAGTGTGCTGTACCGGATGATGTGCTTAGCTTACAAAATTAGTCACGGTGGAAAAAATGCGAGTCTATTAAATGGTTAAGTAGAAGCAATCTTCTGACGCGGAGGTTATGCTATTCTCACGTGAGAGGGATGTAAAGAATCTTCTAGGCATCATATCCTCGATGTGAAGCCATTTTGAAATTTTCACTAATTAAGAAAATTTCTTAGTTCGAGTAAATCCACTGTGAAGTGTGAAATTACCGGATAATTCGATTATTACCGTCATTATTACTATCATTTTCTTCATAACGCTGCTGGAGCACATGTGCTTGAAGATCATTTAAGACCTTTTGGTCATTATAGAAGTAGTTGCCCAAAAACAGGTTCTTTCCCTGTCTACGGAATCCTTTTCACGTTAATTTCAAACATCAGCAATTACTCGTAGAGTACATTAAAACTAAAGTAACTGATGAAGATGTTACCTGATAACAAAAACGCGCTGCCTTTCTCCATTTACTTGCGCCTAGAAATGGCTGTCGAATACTGCCAAACCAAAAGCCAAGGGATCTTATTGCCTTCGGATATACGCCGCTGTCAGTCCTTCCATATGATTTAGTCGACGTGACCTGTTTCAAGTCATGTATGACACAGAATGTTTTACAAAATCAATTGTTTTCCTTTGCAATAAACAGAAAGATTTTCATTCTAAGCTATCCAAGTTCAAAATTTTCGCAATATTAGTTCAAATTTAATATTCGCTTCTATAATGTAGGAAAGTATTTCACAGTTGCAAAACCCGCACCCGACTCATTGACCTCACACTTAGTCGCTGACCACAAATTCTAGCCCATAGTGACACCAGTTTAAGTAATCTAACGTAGCGAAGACGTTTTGCCAGTGCTCTTTCTCACGGGAAAATATGCAGTTCACTCATTGGGCTCCATAAGTACACTGTAACAGTAATTTCCGTGTGTATGCAATGGATACGGATTGTAGAATTTAGTCGTGCTCTCTCTTCCACTTCTGTATACAATATGCCTGACCTAAACGGGCCTTTTATCATTACAGGGCCTGGGCGGTGCAACATCATACTGACAACAGTAATGTGCTTATACTGACAGCCTCACTGTTCGTTTTACCTGATTTTGTAATCATTTAAATAAAACATCATGACCTTCCAGTGGGAGACATTTCGTCACCCTATTTCTTCTGTGAAATTTGTCAGTAAGCTTTTTGCCTTCCAACCAGCGACATGCGGCAGAGTACGGCCGATAAACGATTCACAAACCACGATTTAGTGCAGCTAAGACGATTTCTTTAAACATTGGCGTAGCTGAAGGAATTTAGTTTCTTTTTAAATCTTCTTAAGCAGCAACGTTCGCAGATATCTCAAATAGGAAAAGCTCTTTATCCAGGTACGAAGATTGTAAAACAAACTTCCCACAGTTTGTGTCAGGTTGATCTTTTCGTAAGTGCGTAAGTGTTTTATCTAAGAGGTATCTCAAGTAGTGTTCCTGTAGCTGTGGGAATCATTGGTTGGAAACGAGTTTAACGCCAGTGGGTACAGCACTGCTACATATTCAAAGTGATTATCAACTTAAGTCTGAGTTCATCCACAAACTGAGGCGTATTTATAATACTGAAGCTAGACTGTGTATCCTTGTCTTCCTTGAGTGGGCATTGGATGGCATTGACACACACGTATACCATACAATGAATACTTCAAACGCTATAGGTAACGTTGCTCTCATAAACTAATTTTGTTTTGTTAATTCTTCTGGTTCTTAAGCGTGCAATATGTGGTGTAGATACAGTCTTAGAGAAGAAGCTGACCGCCGAGTCTTTCACGTAAGGTGGACAATACAGTCATGCTCCCCTCAGAATTATATGTCCGGCAATATGCTCAATCTGGCAACATTGTAGACTGCGGCACTTCCTGGAGTAAGTCTTGGCTGCAGTCTGAGTGCGTAACTCTTGACTTCGACTGTAGTCTTGAGGTAAAACGCGAGAATAGCTACTACAGCTTCTGGGAAGTGAGAGCACACGTCGACAAAATTTTAATCGGCCATTTCCTCTCGGCGCTAAAGCTATGAGTGTAATTCAAGCGAATCTACAATATATTTCGCTTTGTGTCACATTGGTAATAACAGTTTGGTTCAACGATATTTTAGCGCGAGATTTCTTGGCTGACCATCTGCCTCTGAACACCGCTTGCGTCTGAGTTCTCTGGGACTCGTTTGCTGCCTACTGGCGGCGGCTGAGAAACTGCGCTGCCTCGCCTTCTGCCGACAATGTCTGCTCCACTCTTCACTCTCGACGGTGTAAAATGCTTTAATGTTGTTGAGTGGTGACCCATAAAATCTGTCTACAGTTTGTGTTTCACACTCGATAGAAACGGAGACACGAAACCGTTTTTATTTGATGAGTATTTTATTACACTAGTATGCAATACATCAATGTGGTACAGAATTAATTTCATTGTTTCTGATCCAGTGCTCTATAATTAAAGCATCACATCCTGTTCTTTTTCCTTTCACAGGAGATTCTTCAAATAATTTATTTTTGTCATGGATTCATATGTGTTAGTCAAGGCACAGAGAGTATGCGTGCGGAACGATTTGAAGTGGAATGATCATACAAAATTAATTGTTGGTAAGGCGGGTACCAGGTTGAGATTCATTGGGAGAGTGCTTAGAAAATGTAGTCCATCAACAAAGGAGGTGGCTTACAAAACACTCGTTCGACCTATACTTGAGTATTGCTCATCAGTGTGGGATCCGTACCAGATCGGGTTGACGGAGGAGATAGAGAAGATCCAAAGAAGAGCGGCGCGTTTCGTCACAGGGTTATTTGGTAACCGTGATAGCATTACGGAGATGTTTAATAAACTCAAGTGGCAGACTCTGCAAGAGAGGCGCTCTGCATCGCGGTGTAGCTTGCTCGCCAGGTTTCGAGAGGGTGCGTTTCTGGATGAGGTATCGAATATATTGCTTCCCCCTACTTATACCTCCCGAGGAGATCACGAATGTAAAATTAGAGAGATTAGAGCGCGCACGGAGGCTTTCAGACAGTCGTTCTTCCCGCGAACCATACGCGACTGGAACAGGAAAGGGAGGTAATGACAGTGGCACGTAAAGTGCCCTCCGCCACACACCGTTGGGTGGCTTGCGGAGTATAAATGTAGATGTAGATGTAGAGAGTAAATGCAATGTAATGTGTTTGGTTTCTTTCTTTCATTCCCTATGGTAAATGGATGCGAAACATTGTGTCAATACCTTTCATAACCTGCTCTATAGCTACTCAGGCAAATTGCTTGTGTTGAGGCCCATACATTAATTGAAGGGCTTATTTCAGCAGTGGTACAAGTCCATTTTTTTTCATTCTGAGATACAGAGTGCTATACTTGAATATTTCTTGTATCTCAACTACAGACTTTTCAGCACACATTTAACTTTAGGTCTCCGTATCTCAGAACGAACAAAAATGCATTTGTACCACTATTGAAATACGCCCTTCAATTAATGGAGAAGTGAATGCTGTTCAAAAGTGATATTTAAAATATTCAATTGGTTTCAAGGCGACAAAATTGCCTATATCTGAAGCTACCCAGAGAAAAAGTAAGTTGCTACAGCCGCTGTTAGCAAATGTCTGCAGTTGTTGTAGTCTTCAGTCCTCAGACTGGTTTGATGCAGCTCTCCATGCTACTCTATCCTGTGCAAGCTTCTTCATCTCCCAGTACCTACTGCAACCAACATCCTTCTGAATCTGCTTAGTGTATTCATCTCTTGGTCTCCCCCTACGATTTTTACCCTCCACGATGCCCTCCAATATTAAATTGGTGATCCCTTGATGCCTCAGAACATGTCCTACCAACCGATCCCTTCTTCTGGTCAAGTTGTGCCACAAACTCCTCTTCTCCCCAATCCTATTCAGTACCTCCTCATTAGTTATGTGATCTACCCATCTAATCTTCAGCATTCTTCTGTAGCACCACATTTCGAAAGCTTCTATTCTCTTCTTGTCCAAACTATTTACCGTCCATGTTTCACTTCCATACATGGCTACACTCCATACAAATACTTTCAGAAATGACTTCCTGACACTTAAATCTATACTCGATGTTAACAAATTTCTCTTCTTCAGAAACGCTTTCCTTGCCATTACCAGTCTACATTTTATATCCTCTCTACTTCGACCATCATCGGTTATTTTGCTCCCCAAATAGCAAAACTCCTTTACTACTTTAAGTGTCTCATTTCCTAATCTAATACCCTCAACATCACCCGACTTAATTCGACTACATTCCATTATCCTCGTTTTGCTTTTGTTGATGTTCATCTTATATCCTCCCTTCAAGACACCATCCATTCCGTTCAACTGCTCTTCCAAGTCCTTTGCTGTCTCTGACAGAATTACAATGTCATCGGCGAACCTCAAAGTTTTTATTTCTTCTCCATGGATTTTAATACCTACTCCAAACTTTTCTTTTGTTTCCTTTACTGCTTGCTCAATATACAGATTGAATAACATCGGGGAGAGGCTACAACCCTGTCTTACTCCCTTCCCAACCGCTGCTTCCCTTTTGCAGAGAGATCCTAATTGCTACTATGGAAATTTAGCAAAGAGGCCCTATAGTAATCAAGGTAAGTATGTGGGTCCGATTCCTGATCCAGTACAAAAATATTCGTAATTTCATTTCAAGCCCTATCACGTGCACACTGGCCTGCTAGTGAAAATTAACGTGCATCTTTAATGTCTGTTCATGTGTTGACAATAATTTCTGGTCTAACACGTACACATGTTACTGTTGGTGAGTGAGCAATTGATACTTAAGCATATTCGTGGACGATAAAGAAGAACGATACGAATTCGGTTCGATTGTCGCTCAGGCACAAAAATTTGTATCCTTAATTTAGATTCAAACACCTAGCAGCTGGTATGAAAAACCGATATGTAACATTTGATTTTCTTAGTTAACAATCCGATTACGTGTTGGGCTGGTTCTAATGGTTCAAATGGCTCTGAGCACTATGGGACTTAACATCGGAGGTCATCAGTCCCCTAGAACTTAGAACTACTTGAACCTAACTAACCTAAGGACATCACACATATCCATGCCCGAGGCAGGATTCGAACCTGCGACCGTAGCAGTCGCGCGGCTCCGGACTGTAGCGCCTAGAACCACTCGGCCACCGCGGCCGGCCTACGTATTGGGTTCGTACCTCTGTCACAGAACTTCACATCATGCGTTTCATCTTTAAATGCATACACACTTTGTCACTTCTGAGTGGAGGTATATCAGACATCTTTCATGGTTAGTTAACAGGGATGAAAGGGTCTCGATAGGAGTCCTGGTTTATTACAAAAACTACAGGGCTACTCAGCAGTATGATATAATTAGATTAGATTAATATTTGTTCCATAGATCATGAATACGACACTTCGTAATGATGTGGAACGTGTCATTTTAATGAAAGATTTCTTTATATACCGGTATTCAATTTCTTTACAACAATTTTTTTACCTTCTTTTTCTTTTTTATCTCTCTCTCTCTCTCTCTCTCTCTCTCTTTCTCTCTCTCTCTCTCTCTCTCACACACACACACACACACACATACATACATACATACCTTCTTTTGAGAGATACTGATTTATGATGCTTAGTTTGCAGTCAATTCTGAGTATTATTAGTAACTACGCTCCAGTCCCCAAACCTAGTTACAGAAATGCCAATCAGACGCATTACGTATTCCCGGCCGTAGCAGCCGCGTCTTTGAGACGCCAGCTATGGTCACTTCCCAGCCCGCCGCGGTGGTCTCGCGGTTCTAGGCGCGCAGTTCGGAATCGTGCGACTGCTACGGTCGCAGGTTCGAATCCTGCCTCGGGCATGGATGTGTGTGATGTCCTTAGGTTAGTTAGGTTTAAGTAGTTCTAAGTTCTAGGGGACTGATGACCACAGCAGTTGAGTTCCATAGTGCTCAGAGCCATTTGAACCATTTTTGTCACTTCCCAGCCCACTGTAGGATCACATCGGTTCTTCTTCCTGCTGGTACTGTCATTGAGATTTGGCAACAAGGCAAGGTATGTTTGGCAACTCTGTGATCGACGAGTTACTTCCTGCTGTGCACGGAATTAAGCCTCAAAGTTCACTTGATTCCTCATGTCATTTCCATTGAATAATCTACGTTATTATCGCTTGAGCTGTAACAAAAGATTGTAATTTTACGGTTTTCAGCCCAGGAAAGTTGGTCCACGTGGAAATTGCAACTAATCTCCTTCTTTATATAGCAGTTTACGGGTTCTAGCCACCATTGACCTCGTAAGAGGAAGGCAGATCACATACCTCTTCGTTAGCTCTGTGGTGACGTGCTGACCCGTGAGGAAGCATCTGTTATGGTTCTCTGTTCCAGTTTCGCTTACTGAAACGTTTCCATCCCTTCTGTGAAAGAGCTACAAACAGTCACATCAAACATCGATAAGGGAATCCCGAGAAAATACTTTCAGGTCATAGTGGAACAGTGAGAAACTTACAATGCTGCACAACAGGCAACGCCTCTTTCGGCTGCTGGCAAGCAAATTTTGGGTTTCTAGGAATACATAACCTTATTTATGATATGCCACATTTACATACCTGTTGAGTATGACACAGCATACCAATTAAACACATACCCAATCGAAATCTAAGTGAGTAGTATTTTACTAATTCGTGCCGATAGAGGCACGCTTGTGTACAGATACTCAGTTTTATTAAAACAGACGTTTGTCGTAAGGTTATCGTGGGCTGTTTTATTTCATTTCTTATAATACAGTGCACAATTTTCGTAAGGGTTCTTTTAGTGTTGTTAAAACAATACTAAACATGCGAGAGAAATTAATCATCAACGATAAATGCGAATTCTCTGATGTTATCTACAACAGTCTGACAATGCACATGCAGTTTACTGATTACATGCATGTAGAAAACTTGTTCTGAATTAAAGCTCTTAAACTAGGTTTGAAGAAGAATAAAATGCCATTGCCAGACGACAGCTAATGTAGAAAATACTTTTCTGACTATTTTGGCACGATGCGCTCTCCCCATACATAATACCAAAGCTTAGAGATGCATCTGCTGCCTGGCCCTCTATTAAACCTGAGAAGAACAAAATGTCGCGGAATTTAGCCCTTTTTCCACATGCGGCTATTTTGGGTTAAGAAGTGAAGGGAATTATTTTCAAAGTTCCATTAAATTGATAACTTCAGTAGACAGCAGAATTACGTTTTAAAAAATTGTAGCAGCGAGTGTAATAGAACTCGGGACATCTGAACTACGGTGCGCGACGCTTACCGTTACATTATTAGTTGTTATTTAGCTACCGCAGCTCCAGAAGTCAACAAAAGTTCGTCCAGAACTTCCACATTCCACAGTGCCATGAGATAATGCATAGGGCCGGATCTAGACATCTGAGAGACAGGCAGTTACAGCTTTTCTTTTGCCCTGCACGACGTTTTCAACAAACAGATAGCGCAATACAGTAGCTCAAATGGATAGGAACACTTACTATTTAAATTTCTGCACCCTACACTGTTGGCAGTTTTGTGTAGGTGGCAGTTACATGACTTTTTTTCGGTGATTACAAATAGAGTCGAATGTACTGAACATGATCCAAACCACTACATGGAGCCCGTGTGTGAGAATTCTCATAGAGTGTGCCGCAACAGTGTTGCGAAAGAAAAATATGCCTCCAGGAAGAGGATTTGGTGGTCTGTTGGTTTGATGGTGTATTCCTATGGTGATGGTCTGGGTTCGATACAAACCTTTGCCGATTGTTTTTAATAGGGAGAGACAGATTCCATTCTCTTCTGGCTACGTCAAGTGAAGAAGGTATAAGGGCACTGTGGTCTGAAATTCACATTAAATATCATATTGTTAGGTTGAGCCACAATATAGTGAGGAGTGGTGAAATGTGGGAACTCTATCACCAGTAACCTTTCTTATACTAGTTATTTATTTCTAGTGACGAAAGAAATGCTATGTAGGCTCACAGGATACTTATTCAATCTTTTATCTGAGCTTCTGTATGTCGATATAATTGGTTCTGAACCGGGAATGCAACTCAGACCGCGCTTAACGCGGAATTTGATCCTTTGGTGACAATACAGCTCGACTACAATTTGTTGTTTGTTCAAAACTGCAAATTCCTTAACATCTCCACGTATTGCGCGTGAATGCGTTCGAATCCTGGCCCGGCACTAAAGTTTTCATTATGTATTATCAAGCTCTAGCATGAGAGCACCTGTCTGCTGGTGGATAACAATTTTGATTTTTAATGCATTTTCATTCATTGTCAACAGTAACGATATCTCACGTTTTTGATTCCCAGTGAGACACAGCACTATTTGAGAGATTCCTGTAAGTTCAAGGATGTTTTTCCGTGCTGCTGGTGGAGAAAAATTCGGTAGCTGTAGTCTCTTTGTGTGTAGTCAACAATGATTTTTGTGGGGTTCGATTCCCAGCCAGCACTGAACTCTTCGTCATATTATTTCTGGTCCAAACATGCTCATATGTCACTGCTGGTGTAACAAACCCATATTTAATGTTCGTTATCGCTAGAATATAAAAGCGATAAGTGCCGGGTTGGAGTCCTGGTGAGGAAAAAAATTAATGTTTCGTCTCGTCATTTCAGTTAAAACATCTAGCTACTGCCGAGGAAATCCGATATGTCACAGTTGATTGTGCTTCGATAACAATCCGATTAGGTTCTGGGTTCGAATCCCTGTCCAACACAAAGCTTCACCTCACGGCTTTTCAAGTACGTTACTTGTGAAGAAGCAATATTTAACATCTCTCGTAGTTCGTTAACAGGGACAATAGATGCTGGGTAGGAATTCGCGTCCGTTAAAAATGTTTACGTTATGCAATTTAAAGTTGATATTTGCTAACTGACACTGTCTAAAATCGACGTATATGACTCTCCGTATGCCTAGTCAGGAATGACTGTTAGTTTCCGTCAGTCACGAAATCTTAGTCTGCATGACCTGGGTTTGAATCCATATGCAGAACGAGACGGTTCGTCGTGTCATTTGAAGTTCGTACATATTCTCAACTAGCTGCTAGTGAATAACGTAGTTTTTTAATGTAATGTTAGTTTGAAGACGAAATCATGAATACGACGAACTTACTACGTGGTTTACCTATCTGACGTAGTAATGAGAGTGGTAACATTTCAGGTATGTCATTTATTGCAATAAATGTGAACTTATAATCCTTAAGGACAGTCTTATCTGTGATAAGGTGTTCCCTGATATCTGTAGTATCGTGGTATTACTTTACATCTTGAGTTATTGCGATACAGAGCAGTGTTTTGTAGTGATGACTTGTTGGAACCATTTTCAATAGTCAAACGCCTGTACCAAGGAGCGATTAGAGGACCTGCTAGACAGCTGTGTTATGTGGGTTGCATGCGAATCAGGCGAAATGCAATTCAGGTCGTTCGGATACTTTTGAGCACGGCTGTACCTTTATTTCCACTGCCTCTTTGGAAACCAAATCCCAGAACCGATTAGCACGGCACAGTACCTTCTTTGTTAAAAAAAAACATGTGTCTCTCGTTGATGCTGTGCTCTGATGCTGCAGACGTGTCGGTGTGACCGAAGCGTACTCTCCTTACACGTTCTGAAAGCGCTGCGAGATGCAACGCTGCGTCTGGCCGATGTACTGCATGCCACCCTCCGAAGTGATGCTACAGACGCCACGTGCTCGTAGCCCTTGTGTGCCTTTGACTGACCCAAGCATCTTCGTTTTAACCGTTGAGCGGGAAAATGTGGTGCTTCGTCATTATCCTAGCAATCTTGGCTGAGCGTGGCCCTTCGTACGAATGGAACGCCAGGTGCTTGGTTTCTTCTTCTGGACTGTTTTCTTTCTCCTTCTTGTTCGGCAAGAGAGCGCATCTTTTGTTCTTCAAGGTATTCATTCTTACGAAAGGTTTCGCGCGGAGGCTGTAACTCGATAAGCAGAGTTGTACGTGTTTACTTCTGAGGGGAAGAGGCTTAAACCATAGATACGAGGAAGTCCTGAAACGTAATGCTCCCGATTTTCTGAGCAAAAATTCTTGAAGCGTTTTAAATAAACCAAAGATTATTAATATACAACATCTTTATTCTTGATGTCTACATACGAGGGTGAAAATCTTAAATTTGTAATAACAAATCGAAATTTCGCGCCGTTGTCCTGTAAGTTGGTAAGCGTGCTACAAACAACGTGCAGAATGGCCTGTAGGTGGCAGCATAGTGCAGATGCACACATACCGTCGCAGTATCAGTATAAAGATGGCCGCCCCACTTGTGACTTGCACCAGGGAAGAACAGCGTTCCGCTATGCGGTTTCTGCGAAGTGAAGGTGTGAAACATTTTGCACGCTATAAGTTTTACATGCCATGGTCGTCCTTGGTCTACAGGCTAACAAGGGGAAGGCCTCAGAGACGGCCAACCGATTCGGGTCAGATTTAGCAGGTCGCTTGTGTAAAACCTGAAACGAAGGAATCTAAGATATTTTGGGTCAACACCCCCCCCCCCCCCCCGTTTTTGAGAAAATCACCCCTAAAGGTTATGACGAGCGATCGACTCAAAATTGGCGGGATCGGTAGATAATTGTAAATAGAGCATTTTTCGTCATCAGGTGTGGGGTCCGAAAATGCATACTTTTCCAGAAATCGAAGTAAGAAACTTTTACAACTGCCGCTTCTGTAACCATATGGTTAACGCCTGTCGTCGACAGCGCCGATAGCGCAGCGGCCAGGGTAACTGGCTGGGAATCGGAAAACCCAGGTTCGAATCCTGAAGAAACCTAGAGGATGTTATTGTTTTCGTTTGTATTTTTCCATATCTCAATTGATATCTTCTTCTGGACTGTTTTCTTTCTCCTTCTTGTTCGGCAAGAGAGCGCATCTTTTGTTCTTCAAGGTGTTCATTCTAACGAAAGGTTTCGCGTAGAGGCTGTAACTCGATAAACAGAGTTAGTTAAGTAAGTTAAGTAAATCAGGAATGATAATAATAAGGTAGGCAAACTAATATCCCAAACGCCGTGAGTTAGGAAAGTATCAAACTTTTAAGCCTTGTCACATGAAAACAACTCCGAGTAAAATTGCTGCGACTTCCTCACGAGGGATCACATATAGCCAACCGTGCGACGCTTGTTTACAGCGAGGCACGGGATAGAATGCACGCGGGGAGAATTATGTTGTCCCGGTTGTCTCTTCGTCATATCATAGAGAAGGAACAGTGCAGCTGTCGAAGGATTGTATTCATTAGATGCTCTTGGTGCCATTGTAAAGTGACCTGCAGTAACATTTTAGTTGTTTACTATCCCAAGAGGTTTGAGAAATTTATTTGCCCACATTATTATCATTCCTTGTTGATTTACTTACCTTATTAACCCTCCTATCCCTATCAATTGAGATATGAAAAAATGCAAACCAAAAGAATAACATACACTTCGAGATTCGCAGCCAGTTACCTTGGCCGTTGCGCTATTTTTTTTTTTTTTAATTCATTTTGTTCGATATTGTTCGTTGAGTTTGGTCTGGGCGGACGTCACAAGATATCCGTTCAAGTTCATCGTTGGATTCTTTGACTCAGTTTTTTTTAATTACAGATAGCACGCAACCCTCTGACCGAACACGCTGAGCTACCCTGCCGGCAGCGTTGACCATGTGGGTACAGAAGCGGCAGTTGTAAAAGTTTCTTACCTCGATTTCTGGAAAAGTATGCATTTTCGGACCCCACACCTGATAAAGGAAAATGCTCTATCTACGATTATCTATCGATCCCGCCAATTTTGAGTCGATCGCTCGTCATAATCTTTAGGGGTGATTTTCTCAAAAACGGGGGGGTGTTGACCCAAAATATCTTAGATTCCTTCGTTTCAGGTTGTTCATAAGCGACCTGCCAAATCTGAGCCGAATCGGTTGGCCGTGTCTGAGGCCTTCCCCTTGCAAGTAACGCGCCGTCTGGCTCCATTGTTGCACCTCATTGCTAGCATTTCTTTCTCTCGCTCGTATCAACCTTATAGAGGTTTCAGAGATTATATTTTTGTAACTTTTATTCTAATTAATACTTGATAATGTGTGAACTTGATAGCGAACGTCAGTACACCGTTTCCTCCCGATTTCAATGCATAATATTCGTTTTGTTTCTTCGTAAATTTTGAATGCAGATTACATCGTGCTTAAAAAGTCGAATATGCGCTGATCTCATAGTTCTGATTGTGGTACTGCCCTTCCTGTTCACCTACATCCCCATGATAAGCATCGATTAACCATTGTTCTAAGTGATTGTTCGATTCACACCTGCAAGTAGAGTCGAGTCAGCTGCTTCCACGCTCACACGGTATGGTATCATTTTCACTGGGATCTATTTGCTAGCGGAAGCGGTGGACCGACGATGTGCCACACCATAATACGAGTAATACACGAACATGCAAAGAGTTCCAAAATTCTACAACATACTTAGGTCAGCGATATAGGCCTGTTTATTTACAAACGTTAAAAACAACTTCGCATATTTCCTGTTCTTGCCCAGTCGTTTACTGAATCCGTACGCCTAACCCAGGTGAGTATAATTTTTAAAGAAACGCATAACTCTGTCGGGCTGAGCCTGGGAGCGTTGGCTGCCGGCCAAGGCGAGGCGCCGTTACGACGGTTGCTGTCTGCGCAGGCCGCAGTCCACCGCAGTAGCGCTGCGCCACTGCCGAACAACGACATCATATATTTCCATCTGCTCATACTTTCCATTCCCTTCCTAAATTTCTAGGGTTCACATTTAATGCGAACTGTTTTTCAATAGTACCTATCGCTGTATTCTATAACCGTTTCACAAGCTGCGACATCGTCGCGAAAAAACACAGTGACCCGTATATGTAATAAGTTTCCTTTAATTTACGTCTATGGTCACAATCTTTTCTGTTTAACAGATTACCGGTTTCGGTCTTTAATGACCATCATCAGATCTGCAGCAAAAATGGGAAAAATATAAATACACTCGCAAACTGTATACAGCTTAAGAACAATACATAGAGCATATTGAAAAGTAGTACTGACAAAATTTACATTTGTGCGCTTTAAATGTGAAGAGGCATACCTGTCTCATAAAAACAAAGTCCTAATGCACTGCAGCCACAGTGGCATAGTTAACTGTTAAATGCGGAATCAGCACCAGCATCGTCAAATACATATAAATCACATCACATGCACGAGTCATGTTGTCAGTAAAACTACTGTTTAAAACAAGCTGCTGTACAGTAGCCACAAGATGTTTGTGTAGTAAGTTGACCAGATGTCGCTAATGTCAGCATACACTAGTTTTCAATAATTAATTGAAACAGCGAAAATAAAAGGGGATACAATAGTTAAAGTCTGTAATAAGCTTATAAAGTATAAAAAGTGTTACGGTAATAAAAAACACTAAAAAGAAGAGCACGACAAAAGTAATATTGTTAAAAAGACGAAGAGTTAAAAAACAGTGGTTGACATATGCTCTAGTGCCAATATTATAGGCAATGACATAAATATGAAACACCGTTGATATTGCACCGGGTAATATAAACAACATAAAACAAATCGCTAAGGGAGCCACAAATGAAAGGAAATATAGTTCTGCACATAATCAGCGCCCTCTGTTAGCGCTAACTCTAGAATTTCGCACAGGCGGGAAGTAGTTGGAGGAACGTGACCGACAGAGGGCCCCTCGTACCCTGCGGTACTTCGTTGCAAGCACAGAATGACAAAATTCCATACTAGTGGATGATCTGCATTATCTGATTAATGCAGTCTATGAAATGAATAAAGAAGGAACAAGAACCTACTAGTCATGCGTAAAACGTATGAAAACGAAGTAAATATGTGATACACTCAATACTAGGTGAACTTGCGAACACACTATATATAACAGAGGCGTGGAGTGATTAGGGAAAACATTGTGAAATAAAGCAAAGTAGTCATTGGGTACAAAATCGTTTTTCCACTTAAGCAGTTTATTTGGCTCTCAATTTTTTTCCTTATAAATTTAAAGCTTCTCCAGCAAATTAAGAGCACGGCCATTTTCCACCCTGTGAAGAATACGCATACAGTTCTCAATGCTCCCTATGGAATGACCAGTATCAGACAAATGATGTCCCAAAGCCGTTTTGCTACGAGGCTGTGAGTGTTCTTTAAACCTTATTTTAAAAGAGCGGCCTGTTTGACCTATATAATATTTGTCACAGTTACTGCAGTCGATCCTATACACTCCAGAGCCATCAAATTTATCATAGTTCCCTTTCAATTTATGTTTTATTTGTAGTTTTATCTGATGATGGTCATTTTTAAAGACCGAAACCGGTAATCTGTTAAACAGAAAAGATTTTGACCATAGACGTAAATTAAAGGAAACATATTCTATAAGCGTGTTATTTTTCAGTGTAGTCGTGAATCAAGTAAATGCCATAGTTAAATTTTCATCCGTCAGATTGCATTAGACCTCGATCTCTCTCCTTAGACCATAGACGATACAAATCGCGCATGACTTCATTACACTGAAACCGTGGCGTACGATAAATACAGGCCTGAGCGCACGTCTGTATGACGTCAGCAATGTAGTGTTATGAGCCGGCCGACACCAACGCATGATATCCCAAAGATTTCGTCAGACTTCATTTGACCAAACTACTTCACTGAAGGCATTACACGATAGTAGAATTTTTCGTCATCGTTGTTCGCGAATGAATGCCGAACAGTTAACAACAGCATATGTTGATCGAGAGTGTACTGTTTGAAAAGACCGAGAAATGGAAACGATTGTGGGTGAAATCATGGTTAGCGACAGGAGACGCTCGAAGTGTTCACTATTATCTGCTTCGTAAGCTACAGCGCGAGGACATAAAGAACAACGAAAATTAATTGAGAATGGGGAAAAAATATTTTGCCGTTCATTAATTTCATTCATCATACTCAATGTTTTTGGAAACCCTGCAACTGTGTCATTCATGATTTAAATAATGAAACACCGTACTATTTACTTATTTGTTCATGCTTAATACACTCCTGGAAATGGAAAAAAGAACACATTGACACCGGTGTGTCAGACCCACCATACTTGCTCCGGACACTGCGAGAGGGCTGTACAAGCAATGATCACACGCACGGCACAGCGGACACACCAGGAACCGCGGTGTTGGCCGTCGAATGGCGCTAGCTGCGCAGCATTTGTGCACCGCCGCCGTCAGTGTCAGCCAGTTTGCCGTGGCATACGGAGCTCCATCGCAGTCTTTAACACTGGTAGCATGCCGCGACAGCGTGGACGTGAACCGTATGTGCAGTTGACGGACTTTGAGCGAGGGCGTATAGTGGGCATGCGGGAGGCCGGGTGGATGTACCGCCGAATTGCTCAACACGTGGGGCGTGAGGTCTCCACAGTACATCGATGTTGTCGCCAGTGGTCGGCGGAAGGTGCACGTACCCGTCGACCTGGGACCGGACCGCAGCGACGCACGGATGCACGCCAAGACCGTAGGATCCTACGCAGTGCCGTAGGGGACCGCACCGCACCGCCACTTCCCAGCAAATTAGGGACACTGTTGCTCCTGGGGTATCGGCGAGGACCATTCGCAACCGTCTCCATGAAGCTGGGCTACGGTCCCGCACACCGTTAGGCCGTCTTCCGCTCACGCCCCAACATCGTGCAGCCCGCCTCCAGTGGTGTCGCGACAGGCGTGAATGGAGGGACGAATGGAGACGTGTCGTCTTCAGCGATGAGAGTCGCTTCTGCCTTGGTGCCAATGATGGTCGTATGCGTGTTTGGCGCCGTGCAGGTGAGCCCCACAATCAGGACTGCATACGACCGAGGCACACAGGGCCAACACCCGGCATCATGGTGTGGGGAGCGATCTCCTACACTGGCCGTACACCACTGGTGATCGTCGAGGGGACACTGAATAGTGCACGGTACATCCAAACCGTCATCGAACCCATCGTTCTACCATTCCTAGACCGGCAAGGGAACTTGCTGTTCCAACAGGACAATGCACGTCCGCATGTATCCCGTGCCACCCAACGTGCTCTAGAAGGTGTAAGTCAACTACCCTGGCCAGCAAGATCTCCGGATCTGTCCCCCATTGAGCATGTTTGGGACTGGATGAAGCGTCGTCTCACGCGGTCTGCACGTCCAGCACGAACGCTGGTCCAACTGAGGCGCCAGGTGGAGATGGCATGGCAAGCCGTTCCACAGGACTACATCCAGCATCTCTACGATCGTCTCCATGGGAGAATAGCAGCCTGCATTGCTGCGAAAGGTGGATATACACTGTACTAATGCCGACATTGTGCATGCTCTGTTGCCTGTGTCTATGTGCCTGTGGTTCTGTCAGTGTGATCATGTGATGTATCTGACCCCAGGAATGTGTCAATAAAGTTTCCCCTTCCTGGGACAATGAATTCACGGTGTTCTTATTTCAATTTCCAGGAGTGTATGACGCTTTTCGATAATTTACTCTCGTTGTCAAAAGGAAATATTCACATTGGTATTATTTTATGTGGTGTTTGTATGTGTGTTGTTCTGTCTCTCTTGGCTTGCAATTGTGTTGTTATGGTTTAATGCAATCGTACAGATTTTTTTTCGAGTTTTCGCAATTTAATACGAAATACCTATCTAAATATTTGTACTTTATCATTAGGATTGAATTCTCATAAGGCAATATGGAAATTGTGGAGAAATATGTAACTGGTGCAGTGTTTCATTATTTAAATCATGAAAGATATTTCTTCTAAAGATTATCTCATGGCTAAGCTAAGATTTTTAGTTGTTGTAGCTTTCAGTATAGCATTCGAATCCCACGGTCTATCATTTTACGTATTATTCCAGAAACATGTGAACCAATATATCAGCCACCTAATGAGGAATTTATGCATGTTAAATTAGGTTATTTAGAGTACAAATAAATGCATTTATTTCACTTATGTACTCTTTGAACACAAGTGGATTTTCACGTCTCCAGCTTCTTCCACATCTTTCCTTTTTACATGTAAGCTAACGTCATTCACAATGCAGCAACTTCGAATGCAGCTGATTGCTACAGCTATTTCTTTGTAAAATACCAACCGCTTATTACGGTTTCTGTAGTCAGCGTGCTTTGTGTTACGAAGAATTTCGTATTCTCCATACTTAGCAACGATCACTGTGGTAGCAGCCACGCACCAAATATACTGCGTCGTGTTATAGCGTAAACTAAAGCAAGCGAAACAACATGTGAAAAATGGCCCTCACTCTAACTTTTATCAAAGATCTTTGAAAAAACGTGCCTACTACACTGTCAAAAATTTGACCATACGGCTTTGATAAGTATGCATCATTGACCACGAACACTATAGTGGTGACGTCACACGAACGTGCACTCACGCCTGTGTTCATCATTGTCCACGACTGAAACCGTGACCAGCGATAAATACAGGCGTGAGCGCACAACTATGTGACGTCAGCAATGTGGCGTTCGTGGCCAACGATAAATACTTATCAAAGACGTTTACTCAAATGTCTGACAGTGTAGCAGGGAAGCTTTTAGCGAAGATCGTTGATAATAGTGAGAGCCATTGTTTACATGTCACTTCGCTTGCTTTAGTCCATTTGAGCTATAAAATGACGAAGCTACTACCACAGTGATCTTTGAAAAGCACTAAGAATACAAATTTCTTCATAACATAAAGAACGCTGACTACAAAAACAGTAATAAGCGGTTGGAATCTTAAACAGAAATAGCTGCAGCAATCAGATGCATTCTGAGTTGCTGCACTGTGGATGATGTTAAGCTTACAGGTGAAAACCGAAGTGTGTTCAGAGTGTGTATAAGCGAAACAAATGTATTTATTTATACTCTGAGTAAACTAACCTTTATGAATTCCTCATTAGTTGATTTACTCCTGTATATTGGTTCACATGTTTCTGGAATAAAACGTAAAATCGCTCACTGTGGGACTAGAGTATTATATTGCAAGCTGGAAAAGCTTTCGCCTGTTACTATAAATCTTAACTTAGCCACGAGCCGATCTTTAGCAGAAATAGCGTTGATGATTGAAATAATGAAGCACTGCACCAGTTGCCTACTTTTTTACGATTTACACGATGCTTTGCTAGAGTATATTCTTATGATGCGGTACAAATATTTATATAGATAACTTACGAAATGTTTCGGAAAATAGGACAAAAGCAATCTGTGCGGCTGTATTAAACCATAAAAACACAACTGCACGGCAAGAGAGACATAATAATACACACACAAACGGCACAAAAAACACCTAAGTGAATGTTTCTTCTTGATAATGAGAATAAGTCCTCAAAAATTTTCATAGTGCAGTGTTTCATTATTTAAATCGTGAATGATACAGTTGCAAGCGTTACAAAAACATCAATTATGATGAATAAAATTAAGAAAGGGCATCTCTTAAACAAGTGTCGAGTATGTAGATATGAGGGGCCTGTTTCATGTCGGCAAACTGAAATATTTGTTCGCCGATTCCATCAGCATATGCTGTTGTCAACTGTTAGGCATCCATTCCCGAACAAAGATGACGAAAAATTCTACTATCGTGTAATGCCTCCAGTGAAGTAGTTTGGTCAAAGAAGTCTGACGAAATCTTTGGGAAAGCATGCGTTTGTGTCGGCCGGCTCATAACACTACATTGGTGACGTCATACAGACGTGCGCTTTGGCCTGTATTTATCGCAGGCTACGGTTTCAGTGTAATGAAGTCATGCGCGATTTTTTCGTAATGATGTTCTGCCCACACTTGAAAATGGGAATCATTTCCCCTAAACGCGTCGTGTAAAACATAAATATAAGAAAAACGTGACTGGTAGCAGGAAGTTATTTATAAAAAAGCTCATTGTTTTCACAGTCGCAAACTTTAAAAAAATAATTTATAATGAACAAAATTAGACATATACGCTAATTTTATGTAAAAAGCGGACATCATTGATAGAAACTGTTTGTTATCCTTTCACCTGACCAAATGTAGAAACGATAATCATCGCATTAATAAAGGCAATTTCGGGGATATTAGGTAACTGAAATACCGCTAATACTAATACAACATGGGGTTCAATTGTATAAATCATTGATTGATTTCATCCGTAAGTCTGAATAACTATAAATATCAGTTCCACACAAAAAAGTGTTTAATTACAGAATCTCCGGTTTTTACGCTTCGTCGCGTGACTTAGACGTTAGTTTCAAACCTCAGCACAGTAGAGATATGAGTGTGCGCGGTCCGTATGTACATATGAAAATCCTTAAAGCTTTTTAAATAAAGCAAATGTTATTAACATTAATTATCTTTATTCCTCACCTCTAAACATTTGCAAGCCTCTGCCGGTGGAGGACTCTGGATTGTTGCGTGTAACATGGCGGGGTGTAACGTAACTATGTTGTTGCGTGAGAAACAGCGTTCTGTAATAGACTTTGGAAACCGAAGAGTTCGTTCACGCCTGGATGACCCTCTCCTTCAACATGAGAAAGCTAGACCACACACGAACGTTGCGACATTTGCCAACAATCCGACGCCTTCGATTCGCTGTTATCGATCATCTTCCATACAGTCCCGACTTGACCCCATCAGATTTTTATCTGTTTCCAACGCCTAAAGAACACCTGCAAGGACCTCATTATGATAGTGGTGAAGCGGAGCAAGTAGACGTGAGATTGTGGTTTCGCCAACGAAGTTAGACATTATACAGTGACAATATCAACAAATTGGACTCTCGTTAGGAGAAATGTGTTCGTCACCAGGGTGACTATGTTGAGAAATAAATACGAGTGTGAGTCAAATGAAAACCTTAAATATTTTTTTAAATATCATTTATTGTGTAGAAGTGGTACAAAGCTTTTCAACATAATCTCCTAATCTCCCCCACGCCCAATGCAAGTCCTCCAGTGCTTACAAAGTGCATAAATTCCTTTAGAAAAAAATTCTTTTGGTAGTCCGCACAACCACTCATGCACCACGTGGCGTACCTCTTCATCAGAACGGAACCTCTTTCCTCCCATTGAGTCTTTGAGTGGTCTAGACATAAGGAAATCTCTTGGGGCAAGGTTTGGTGAATATGGTGGATGAAGAAGACACTCAAAATGCAGGTCTGTGATTATTGCAACTGTTGTACGGGCAGTGTGGGACCTTGCATTGTCATGTTGCAAAAGGACACCTGCTGACAGCAATCCACGTCGCTTTGATTTGATTGCAGGCCGCAGATGATTTTTTAGGAAATCTGTGTACGATGCAATGGTGACAGTGGTTCCTCTTGGCATGTAATGCTGCAAAATGACGCCTTTTTCGTCCCAAAAGAGAGTCAGCATAACCTTGCCTGCTGATGGTTCTGTTCGAAACTTCTTTGGTTTTGGTGATGACGCCATTCCTTACTCTCTCTCTTCGTTTCCAGTTGGTGGAAGTGAACCTAGGTTTCGTCCCCAGTAACGATTCTTGCAAAGAAGCCATCACCTTCTCGTTCAAAGCGCCGAAGAAGTTCTTCACAAGCATCAACACGTCGTTCTCTCATTTCAGGAGTCAGCTGCCATGGCACCCATCTTGCAGATACTTTGTGAAACTGGAGCACATCAAGCACAGTGTGGTGTGCTGACCCATGGGTAATCTGTAAACATACTGCATTGTCATTCAGTGTCACTCGGCGGTTTTCCTTCACTATGGCTTCAACTGCTGCAATGTTCTGTGGAGTCACAACTCGTTGTGCCTGACCTGGACGAGGAGCATCTTCCACTGAAGTCACACCATTTGCGAACCTCCTACTCCATCCGTAGACTTGCTGCTGTGACAAACATGCATCACCGTAGTGAACCTTCATTCGTCGATGAAAGAGCTACAAATTATAACGATCAACAGACAATTTGCATAGTATTCATTGTTCTGTACATACAGAAACATTTCGTGTTAAATACGCAGGCATGGAAGACTTGATAAAGCTGGTGGTGCGAATATTAAATTTGCTGAAGTTGCACGCATTATTATACGGGCAGTTGCAACAGTTTTTGATGGAATCGAATGAAAGAGTGGAGACGTTATGTATTACTGCAAAGTACATTGGTGAAGCCAAGGGACATACCTGGAACCAGTTTTCCATTTAAACCCTACTATTGTTGTAATTATGAAGGACTAACAAAACAAGAATGATTCGGAACGAATTGCGGACGCTACATTTTAAATAGAGATGACTACAGACTGCCTTCAATAAGACATTTCAAGATGAGAAGCACTTATTTCTGATTAAATGACAAAAGTGGACGCAGTTAAAAAAAAAATCGCAGTGAGGAAGGAATATCTTCTGACAAGCAACATCGGCCATTTCTTAAGCTCTTTAGCGTTATAGAAAAATTTTAACAATCAATTATGGCGTTCAAATAATTACAGAAACAGTTTTCTAAACGTATGAGCACACTGCCAGTCTTACATCTGCCTTTTTAGCTGATTTCCAGACCGTTTGCCATTTAGTTCAAAGTGTCCGTGTGCATCTGCAGATGAAACTGGTCGATGTGCAATATGATTCCCGTTTTGAAAAAAAAAAAACTCTTTTACATTAAAACTGTCCAGGAGTTCTACGTTGTTTTCTTCAGGAAGAGTTTCCACGTATCCAAGGCGAGGTAGCAAACGTGTTATCAACGTTCCGACCAACATATGTGCGTGAAAGACTTTTTCGATAATGAAACTAAATAAGTCACGATTCATGGAAACATGAGTGACGAAAATTTGCGAAACTGTCTGCGTATCTCCATATGCCGACAATTTGTGCCACACATAAATTTTATTATGTCATCAGCGCGCCAAAAACAATTAAACACTACTAAAAACTGGCCTTATTTGTGATTTATGTTGTTGAGAAATACGAGGGCGTGCTGAAAATTAACGCCTCCGAATTTTTTATGTGAAAATTCTTAAAGATTTTAAAATGAGACAAACGTTATTAACATGCTAGATTTTGATTCTTCATGCCTGCATAGTTATTTCTCAACATAGTTACCCTCGCGACGAACACATTTCTCCTAACGACAGACCATTTTGTTCATACAGTCACTGTAGTACGTTCGACTTTCGTGCTCTCATCGCTTTGTTATTATCGAAGTGAAGTCCTGGAAAGCGTTCTTCAAGTTTTGGAAACCTGACACTCGGAAGGAACCAGGTCAGCACTGTATGGAGGATGATCAATGACAGTGAGCCCAAGGCGTCGAATTGATGAAGATGTCACAGCGCGCGTGTGTGGTCTGGTATGGTCATATTGAAATAGAATGTGCTCCATGTGTGGACAAACTCTTCGGAACTCGATTACAGTATGCTGTTTCTCACGCAGAGACATACTTATGTTACACACCCCTATGTTACATGCTACAATTCCGAGTCCTCAATCGGCAGAGAGCTACAAATACACCCTAAATACACACTAAGTAAGTCAATAACGTGTTGGTACACCTCTGACCCTTACGCAAGCAATTGTTCAAAAAATGGCTCTGAGCACTATGGGACTCAACTGCTGAGGTCATTAGTCCCCTAGAACTTAGAACTAGTTAAACCTAACTAACCTAAGGACATCACAAACATCCATGCCCGAGGCAGGATTCGAACCTGCGACCGTAGCGGTCTTGCGGTTCCAGACTGCAGCGCCTTTAACCGCACGGCCACTTCGGCCGGCAGCAATTGTTCGGCCTGATATTAACTGAGTTGTTAGATGTCCTCCTTAGGGATATTGTGCCAATTCTGTCCAATTGGCGCGTTAGATCGTCAAAATTTCGAGACGGTTGGAGGGCCCTGCCCATAATGCCCCAAACGTTCTCAATTGTGGAGAGATTCGGCCATCTCACTGGCCAAGGCAGGGTTTGGCAAGCACCAAGACAAGCAGCAGAAAATCCCACCGTGTGCGGAAGGGCATTATTTTGCTGAAATGTAAGTGCAGCATGGCTTGTCATAAAGGGCAACAAAACGGGGTGTAGAATATGGTCGACGAACCGCTGTGGTGTAAGGGTGCCACAGATAACAACCAAAGGGGTCCTGCTACGAAATGAAATGATACCCCCGACCATCACTTCTGGTTGTTGGGCAGTATGGCGTGTGACTGGTTGGTATAATGATGGGCGTCTCCAGACAACTCATTGCTGGTCATTGGGGCCTGGAATCTCATTGACTGGAGTAGAATTGTCTTTAGTGATGAGTTCCGATTCGAACTGTGCTCCCACGACCAGTGAAGACGTGTCTGGAATCGCCCCAGGCCGTTGTGGCTTACCAACCCGACTGTCATCTTACCATGTGGCCTGACAACCAAGACTGATGGTCTGGGGTGCCATTTCTTTTCATAGCAAGACACATTTGGATGTTATCCGCGGGATCCTTACAGAACAGCGGGTCGTCCACGATATTCTACGCCCCGTTGTGTTGACCTTCATGGTAAACCATCCTGGGCTTACATTCCAGCAAGATAATGACTGCCCGCATAAGACTAGAGCTTCTACTGCTTGTCTTCGTGCTTGCCAAACACTAGTTTGGCCAACGAGGTCACCGAATCGCTCCCCAATTGAGAACGTCTGGAGAAGTCTGGACAGAGCCCTCCAACCAACTTGCGGTTTTGATGATCTAACGTGCCAGTTGGACAGATTTGGCACAATACGTCTCAGGAGAAAATCCAATAACCCTATAGTTCGTTGCCAAGCCGAATAACTGCTTGCATAAGGGCCAGAGGTGGATCAATATGTTACTGACTTGCTGAATTTGTGAAGCTATTTCTCTTGAATAAATCATCCAATTCTTCTGAAATTGTAATAATTCCATTGTCTGTATATGTACGTCACGTTTACCAGTTTCAGTAACATGCAGATAATTCCTTCATGGTGCGTCGTTGTTTTTCTATCTTAGAGTCTTTGTAGACATGAAGAGTAAAGATATAGAATATTAATAACGTTTGTTTTATTTAAAAAGCTTTAAGGGTTTTCACATAAAAAATTCGGAGGCCTTACTTTTCAGCACGGCCTCGTATGAAATATGAAACAGCGCTGCATGCGGTGCTTTCGCAGTTTCCACCCCTTCACCCTCTTCCCGCTCAGACAGCGTGGCGTTTTAGAGGGGGAAGTGTGCACTCGGGCGAGAGAGATTGTCATGCATGCACGAGCACTACACGCAAGCGGAGCTTTTGGCCGTCCCTGCTGCAGATCGTAACGTCTCGCTGTGTTGTGCCGACGGGGGCTGGTCGGTGTCCACGAGTTCCTCTGTGATGTACGTGTTCACTACTCCACAGGCACTATTTTCCATTGCCTCCCTAAACGGCTGTTACTGCAAAAAGTTGTCTGTCGTACCACTGAGTTCTGAGGGAAGTCTCCAGATCTGTTGTATACAGGAATGTGTCGTCATTGAGTGACTGCAGGAATATACAAGATGACTTAGAGAAAATTTCTAGTTTGTGTAATGAGTAGCAGCTTGCCCTAAATGTAGAAAAATGTAAGTTAATGCGGATGAGGAGGAAAAAGAGTCCTATAATGTTCAAATACAGCATTAGTAGGCTGCAGCTTGATACAGTCACTTCGATTAAATATCAGGGCGTAACGCTGCAAAGTGATGTGAAGTGGAACGAGAACGTCTGGTTGGTTGTAGGGAAAGCGAATGCTCGATTTCATTTTATTGGGAAAATTCTGGGAAAGTGTAGCTCACCTATAAGGAGACGGCGTATAGGACGCTAGTGCCACCCATTCTTGAGCACTGTTCGAGTGTTTGGGATCCGCACCAGGTCGGATTATGGGAAGACATCGAAACGATTCAGAGACGGGCTCCTATATTTTTTACCGGCAGGTTCTATCAGTTTGCAAATATTACGGAGATATTTCGTCAATTCAAATGGTAATCGCTGGAGGGAAGACGACGCTGTTTCCGCAAGGCACTATTGCGCAAATTTAAAAAACTGGCGTTTGAGGCCGACTGCAGAACGATTCTTCTGCCGTGAAAGCACGTTTCGCGTAATGACCATGAAGGTAAGATGCGAGAAAATAGCTCGTACGGAGGCTTTTAGACAGTTGTTTTCCCTTCTCTTCTTTTGCGAATGGAATAGGAAAGAAATGACTAGTAGTGGGGCAAGGTACCCTCCGCTATGCACCGTACGGTGGTTTGCGGAGCATGTATGTAAATGTACATGCGGATGTAGATCTGTTACGCTGCCATTAGCTGGCTTGTTCTAACAGCCAACTACATCCCAGGAATGTATTCCTACACTTCTGGCGCCTGCCGGCCGCTGTGGCCGAGCGGTTCTAGGCGCTTCAGTCCGGAACCGTGCGACCGCTACCGTCGCAGGTTCGAATCCTGACTGGGGCATGGATGTGTGTGATGTCCTTAGGTTAGTTAGGTTTAAGTAGTTCTAAGTTCTAGGGGACTGATGACCTCAGAAGTTAAGTCCCAGACTGTAGCGCCCAGAACCGCTCGGCCACCCCGGCCGGCCGCCAATGAATCATGTGAATGCTGCTAGGATCGTATAGGTTGGCATCCTCCATTCGAATATGTGACGGAAAAAAATCTCTGGGAAAGACAACGTAGTTCTCTCGGAAGTATAGGGGTGGAATAGGGTTTCTGTGGAAGTATATAGGCAATTTTTTACTCGATCAGCGTGTGAAATTGGGGTAGAAGAGTAATCGATAATACTTGAGCGATGTATCCTTCACTGTGCACTGTACAGCCCTTTGCAGTGTGTTTCTTTTAGATGTGGGCTATTCATAGACGACAAGAGTTGTCGGCAAGCTGGCGAGAAGACCTGTGGTAGAGTTGGTAGCTGACCTAACGTAACTAAAACTATTGCATATTAGTAGGACTAGAAATCCGGTACACTGTCATCGGAAGCGTTACCTGTCGTATAATGCCTAGCAATAAGCATCTGGAGCGAGCTGAGGCACAATGCATACGTCAGATTCGGATTTATTTGCTGGAATCTTAAGAGATGCATTCCAAACACTATGAACTGACAAGTCGGTGAGCTAAAGCAGAAGAATATGTCAGGCTCAAATTCATTCGCATGGACCTATAAGGGGGTGTGATCCACCTACTAAGAAATAACTGTGTAGGAGGTGAGTGAGCGCAAATCCCTTCGGTATGGTACCTAGAGACAGCGGCACTACAATTCGGATAGTGGTGTAAGAGGTACTAAGATCACTACTGTTGCTGGGGGAAACAGTGATGCACAGGCATACTACCCATGTAGATATACTCTGCTCTAGATGAAGTACAGTATCACGGTCGGTCCACTATCGATAAGCGCATGGAGGCTAAGAATGAGCAATGCTGTGATTAAGTCCCGAATCTCTCTCCCACCCCTCTACTCTTGCAGTAGCTCTGGATTATGCGCAGAAGTGTGAGGCTGTTGCACTAATGTAAATGATTGAATGGATAGTGTATTGGCAGCTCTGTGATACTGTTAGATTCGTATTATAGAGGTATGCACTATTTGAAAAAAGATGATGTATTTCTCACGAAACACTGTGCTGTCAGTAAAAACTTTGACACCATTACATTGCCGTATTTCTAGCGTAGCAATCATAGGAATACGTTAAAGTAGATTAGGACATATACAGGGGAATATTTATAGACAGTCATTCGAGAATTTCTTTGCGCAGTTCACGTATACTCTGCATGATTGTGAAATTCCTTCTGCACGTTAGCGTGCTATTTTTCTCGTTGTGATAGCTCTCTGACTAGTCAGTGACGGGTGCAGGATTGGACAGCCTTTTAAGTAATTGAACAGTGCTGTCGGAACTTGACGGGCTTTCGAGAAAGTCAGCAGGGGCCTGTGACTCGGCGGGGGACATCTCTTACTTGTTGAAATCATGTGGATTCAGATTCAGACTGGAAAATTCGTGAGAATGTGGCAGGTGAGCGATACTCTGACGAAAGGGGGGTTTAGAGGTGAGCTCTATATCCTTTCTTTTAAGTATTGTGGGCAAACGCATTACAGCCTCTCACAAACATCTCGCGAAGTGACTGCAATGCGAAAATTAGAGGCTAATACGAAGATTTTTGCCGAGAGACAATCAGCAGCAGAAGTTCTTTCATTTGCTTTCTAGATAAATAAGAGACAACAATCTTCAGTAAGTTTTGTCTCCTTTAAAAATAGACTGACAACTTAATAGGCAGACTAAATTTACATCTCCATCTATATGCATACCTCGCAGACCATCATCCTATACCGCTCACAAATATAGCAAGGGAGAAAAAGACTATCTACACTCCTGGAAATTGAAATAAGAACACCGTGAATTCATTGTCCCAGGAAGGGGAAACTTTATTGACACATTCCTGGGGTCAGATACATCACATGATCACACTGACAGAACCACAGGCACATAAACACAGGCAACAGAGCATGCACAATGTCGGCACTAGTACAGTGTATATCCACCTTTCGCAGCAATGCAGGCTGCTATTCTCCCATGGAGACGATCGTAGAGATGCTGGATGTAGTCCTGTGGAACGGCTTGCCATGCCATTTCCACCTGGCGCCTCAGTTGGACTAGCGTTCGTGCTGGACGTGCAGACCGCGTGAGACGACGCTTCATCCAGTCCCAAACATGCTCAATGGGGGACAGATCCGGAGATCTTGCTGGCCAGGGTAGTTGACTTACACCTTCTAGAGCACGTTGGGTGGCACGGGATACATGCGGACGTGCATTGTCCTGTTGGAACAGCAAGTTCCCTTGCCGGCCTAGGAATGGTAGAACGATGGGTTCGATGACGGTTTGGATGTACCGTGCACTATTCAGTGTCCCCTCGACGATCACCAGTGGTGTACGGCCAGTGTAGGAGATCGCTCCCCACACCATGATGCCGGGTGTTGGCCCTGTGTGCCTCGGTCGTATGCAGTCCTGATTGTGGCGCTCACCTGCACGGCGCCAAACACGCATACGACCATCATTGGCACCAAGGCAGAAGCGCCTCTCTTCGCTGAAGACGACACGTCTCCATTCGTCCCTCCATTCACGCCTGTCGCGACACCACTGGAGGCGGGCTGCACGATGTTGGGGCGTGAGCGGAAGACGGCCTAACGGTGTGCGGGACCGTAGCCCAGCTTCATGGAGACGGTTGCGAATGGTCCTCGCCGATACCCCAGGAGCAACAGTGTCCATAATTTGCTGGGAAGTGGCGGTGCGGTCCCCTACGGCACTGCGTAGGATCCTACGGTCTTGGCGTGCATCCGTGCGTCGCTGCGGTCCGGTCCCAGGTCGACGGGCACGTGCACCTTCCGCCGACCACTGGCGACAACATCGATGTACTGTGGAGACCTCACGCCCCACGTGTTGAGCAATTCGGCGGTACGTCCACCCGGCCTCCCGCATGCCCACTATACGCCCTCGCTCAAAGTCCGTCAACTGCACATACGGTTCACGTCCACGCTGTCGCGGCATGCTACCAGTGTTAAAGACTGCGATGGAGCTCCGTATGCCACGGCAAACTGGCTGACACTGACGGCGGCGGTGCACAAATGCTGCGCAGCTAGCGCCATTCGACGGCCAACACCGCGGTTCCTGGTGTGTCCGCTGTGCCGTGCGTGTGATCATTGCTTGTACAGCCCTCTCGCAGTGTCCGGAGCAAGTATGGTGGGTCTGACACACCGGTGTCAATGTGTTCTTTTTTTCCATTTCCAGGAGTCTATATGCCTCCGTAAGAGCGCTAATCTCTCGTATCTTATTTTCGTGGTCCGTATGTGAAATATGTGTTGTATGTTCCGTAGGTAGCTTTAAATGCCGGTTCTCAACACTGTTCCTCGAAAACAACATAGCTTTCCCTCCAGGAATTTCTATTTGAGTTCTCGAAGTATCCGCCCACTAATTTGGCGGGAGGCTATAGGAACGCTTCTAGAGGCTGTATTCTGAAGGAAACACAGGTCTACAGGCTCATACACGTTTGGGATGAGGTGCTCAGCAGACAGGTATTTTGCTATTGTTCACCTGGTCAGCCTTTCCGATATGTTTAAAAAACACATTTCATAACGTTTCGGTTTGCAAATGGGAGGTCGGAAATCATATTGTTCAACATCCTGGTATTTTGCCCAGGGACATTTAAGGGCCATGTCCTTCTGAGAAGGACAGGACAACTTTTGTGAGGCTGCAATCGTTAACAGCTGTCCGGCACGGGTAGCAGTGGCTTTTTGGCTGGGAGCGGTATAGCCCTGACGTGAGGGTGGAGGGTCGCGACGCGGAGGCAGCTGTTTGGATGCGACCCGGTGGCGGCAGCGGGGATGGGAGCGGAGGCGTCGCGGGGGCAGATCAGATACTAAAACATCCTACTGACCCCAGAGACCGACAGATCTCAGCACGATTCTAGGTGACTTACACCGGCGTGACAAAGAACCGACAAACAGAACGTTAATAGTGTTGGATATCTTCAGCTATCTGAAGACTGTTACCAGCCATTTTGGTGTCGAATGATGTGTCTACCTAGCCTGTGGGAAGCCCCCAGAGACGCCACAAAGCGTCTGTAACGGTTACCTGGCGAGTATAATCTGACTGCAGGAAAAAAATTATTCACCATGCAAAAGGATTCTCATAACAAATTTTATTAACTAGGCAATCAGTTTGATATCAATGACGTGTCACCCGCCGGGAGGGTGGAAGCGTGGGTGAGAGCGCCACAAATATGATTCGCGAGTTCGAGCGACAATCAGACGTTTTTATTGTGGCGAAATCTTTTAATGAAATATTAGTCTCCTCCCTATACAGGGAGAGAAGGCTATTGTAATACAATCACTTGTATTACCGACTTTATAATGTGATATGCAGTATTATCCTAATATTTACAACTCCTCTATGCTGCTATTTGACTACCTGAAGCGACTTCGTAGGTGATGAGGCAACGGACTACCTCAAGAGACTTCGAAAGTAAGGAGGCACCCTGTGACAGTGGTAGAGCATGCTCTTAGCACTCCATCATGAGCCAAAAATGAGTTCAATGATCTAGTCTTGTGATGCAGGACATAACACGTAGTAAACTGATATTAACGGATATCTTCATCGGATGAGAGAATACTTAAAGGAAATGAAGCCTGTGCTATTCTGTTGTACAGGATTTTCACTCTAAGAAAGATACTTCAGCGAATTGAAATCGCGTGTAAGCACCTATTTATTTTGTCTTCGAAAATAACATGCATAAAAGGGAGCAATCTACGTTTCGCGTGCGAAATTTAAGATGTATGGAAAGCAACATCCCCATCTCGGATTGGATAAAATGATTTTTTTTTTTTAAGTGAGGAGAGTCTATGTCAGGGACGGAATTGCAGTTATAAATTTACACCCAAGCCGCACCTGCTTGTCTGGTAGTGAGCTAGGAGTTACGACGCAGGTCCGTGGCAAACGCAGTCACGATTGTTCAGCCGACAGGAATCTGCGGCTTAGCCTGTGCCGACTGGTCAGATGCAAAGGAAGATTCCAGCTATTTGGCTCTTAAGGTATACAATACACTCGTTAGATGGCGCTGTGCTAGACTGGAGGTGACTGGCCAATTTTTTCGTCTCGAGATGCCGACTTCAAGTAGTATAATGAGCACTGCACTACGATGTTCAGGCATGCGTATTCAAACACAGAAATATGTAAACAGGCAGAATACGGCGCTGCGGTCGACAAAGCCTATGTAAGACAACAAGTATCTGGTGCACTTGTTAGATCAATTACTGCTGCTACAATGGCAGATTATCAAGATTTAAATGAGTTTGAGCGTGATGTTATAGTCGGCGCACGAGCGAAAGGACACAGCATCTCCGAAGTAGCGATGAAGTGGGGATTTTCCCGTAGGACCATTTCATGAGTGTACAGTGGATATCAGGAATACCGTAAAACATCAAATCTCCGACATCGTTGCGGCCGGAAAAAGATCCTGCAAGAACGGGACCAACGACAACTGAAGTGAATCGTTCAACGTGACAGAAGTGCAGCCCTTCCGCAAATTACTGCAGATTTCAATTCTGGGCCATCGACAAGCGTCGGCGTGCGAACCATTCAACGAAACATCATCGATATGGGCTTTCGGAGCTGAAGGCCCACTCGTGTACACTTGATCGCTGCACGACACGAAGCTTTATGCCCCACCTGGGCCCGTCAATACCGACATTGGACTGTTGATGACTGGAAGCATGTTGCCTGGTCGGACGAGTCTCGTTTCAAATTGTATCGAGCTGATGGACGTGTACGGGTATGGAGACAACCTCACGAATCCATGGACCCTGCATGTCAGCAGTAGACTGTTCAAGCTGGTGGAGGCTCTGTAATGGCGTGAGTCGTGTGCAGTTGGAGTGATACGGGACCCCTGATACGTTTAGATACGACTCTGACAGGTGACACGTACGTAAGCATCCTGTCTGATCACCTGCATCCATTCATGCCCGTTGTGCATTCCGACGGACTCGGATAATTTCAGCAGGACAATGCCAGACCCCACATGTCCAGAATTACTACAGGGTGGCTCCAGGAACAGTCTTCTGAGTTTAAACACTTCCGCTAGGCACCAAACTCCCCAGACATGGACATTATTGGTCATATCTGGGATGCCTTGCAACGTGCTGTTCAGAAGAGATCTCAACCCCGTCGTACTCTTACGAATTTATAGACAGCCCTGCAGAATTCATGTTCCCTCCAGCACTACTTCAGACGTCAGTAGAGGCAATGCCAAGTCCTGTTGCGGCACTTCTGGGTGCTCGCGGGGGCGCTACAGGATATTAGGCAGATGTACCAGTTGATTTGGCGCTTCAGTGTGTTTTCCATGTTTCTGTTGGCTAGGATGTGAGTTGTGACTCGTAAATATGTGTAAGTGTCTTTCATTCCTCAATGCTGTTGCTGCAGGACTCTTGTATATACGGGCAGGGGTTTACGGCCGCACTGAGACAGTGGGTCGCTGTTCTAATATTATTACCCATCTTTATGTCCCTTCATACACTCTCCATACACCAAGAGGACGTCGGCTTGTTCTAAAATGGTAAATCTCACCGTCCACTAACGACATACTACCCGTACTGTCACACTCTAACTGACTAACAAGTCGCAATGTACTCAAAGAACACACAAGACACTCTAACAACATCAACCTATCAACTGTGCAGGTAGAATGACACAACCAAGTATCGGTGTGGAAACTTTTCAAAATACGGTATCTCGTAAATGACTCGCACTAGATCCCTGCAGCCGTGCAGGGTAGCCCTGCGGTCTCAGGCGCCTTGTCACGGTTCGCGCGGCTGCCCCCATCGAAGGTTAGAGTCCTCCCTGGGGCATGGGTGTGTGTGTTCTCCATAAGTTAGATTAAGTAGTATGTAAGCTTAGGGTCCGATGACCTCAGCAGTTTGGTCCCATAAGATCCTACCACAGATTTTCTAGATCCCTGCAACAAACACCACTGACTTTCTAATTTAACCCACTTTTAGTTTGTTAATATCAATAGGAATTGCTCCATTTAAAAGGTGTATGTTTGCTCAAAAAAGACACTTTCTAAGTATTATTACATTCTCTTTATTGGCTAACAGTACGAGCCCCTGCCTACTAATCCATTCTGTGAAAACTGCATATCAGTAGCACTTCCCATTTCCGCAGTATTTGCGGTGCAAGTATTAGGTGATTCACCCTGCATACAGGTTGTTTCAGCACAGTGATCACAAACTTTCAGGAGATATATAGCACACGCAGACGATGGAAAATGACAAAACACAGGAAAGGAAGGACCCGAAAAGGGCGAGAAAACATGTTTATTATGCTTAGTACAGTTTAAGTGCTGGGACGGCTTTGGCTGGTAGATGGTGCCACGTATACCGCGATGTTAGAGGTCGCGGCATGTGCGAGGTCGTTGCGCTTCTTTTCGCTTGCTGACAGGGTGGAAGTAGGACGGTTCGTTACACGAACGCAGAGCTCGCTGATATGCATCTGGGCCGCTGATTGCGGTGGGAGAGACGAGATCGGCTGTAGGCCCAACGTTACACCAAGAGGAAAACTCCCGTCACACCTTCGCACGCAAGCACAGGAGTTTGTCCGAAAGAGGACCCTTCAGCGAGGAGACACAATAATAACAATGGTAACCAGCTAGGAGACTGTGCTGGGCCTGATAGAGAACAATCCCGATGCCAATTAGGGATGGCGGTTATCGCTGAAACAACTCGTTTTCGGTTATATCGGTTCCTTTTCCCGCCAGTCTGACTTGACTGTTGAGACCGCTCAGAATAACCGGTTTCTGAAATAACAGATTTTTGGATTTTTATTCCTATTATTTCCTGTAATAAACGTAGAAACCAAACTCTGCTCAAAAATCATATTATAATCGGATATCATACCGCTATTTGGGCATTACGAATAGTCAGTGGTAAAGGGGAAAAATTGAGGTTGTTTGTGTTAATCTGTCCGTTTTCGAGGGCTAAAAGCAGATAATGCCATATTGTGTTGACACAGGTAGCAGATCAGCTACTTTCTACTTTTATTGTGTTCTATGAATGAATTGTTAGGTTTTTAATTTATTATTGTAATCGGAATTTCCTTTTTCTTTTATTACACACAAATGGCAGAAAAATCTTTAATCTTTTAAAGCAAATGAAACTCTTTACTTCACTGCTACGTCACTTCGTACAAATATTTCTAGGCTAGAGTTGGTGCCATTCTGCAATACAACGGATGTCTGACGACGTCAGCGAGAAACTACCGTATAGACCAGGTTGGGGCAAGTCTTGCACGCTGCCCTTACACACGTACCTTAACCAAAACACAAAGCAACAGGGACATTATTGTCTCACCAGTATTGTACCAGTTCTTATTCCATGTGTTTGTTGCTCGTTTCTGTCGGCATTGTCATTAAAATAGCACTGATCGCTTTTCCCATTTTCTGTTATAACGCAATATTTCCAACCAGAGTAAATTTTACGAAAAAAATTACTTCTTTTTTGAAAAGAATTATATAAAAACCAAAAAATTTTAGCACTGCTGCTGTGGGTAACTCATATTTCGTTTTTTTTACTCGGTTGTTAGCAAAAAATAAAAAATACCTGATATAACCGGGAACAAACGAATTCTGAAAGATACCGGTTATTCAGAAGTAAAATACCGGTTTCAGTTTTAACCAGTTGGTTTTTCCCATCCCTAGTGTCAATACGCGGGCTGTCGGCAGTCATATCTGGATTTCCCACAGCAGCGTCTCGAGGATCCTGCATGCTAACTGCAAACGTCTGTAATCACACCCAGTGCGTGCAGTTACTGGCTGGATACGACTATGCTCCACGAATAGACTTCGGACGGCGGTATTTACGGTAACGCACCACAGATCCCCGTTTCCCAGCCACTATTTTGATCACCGATGAGGCGATCTTCACGCGGAATTGGATGTTCGACCCATACGACACCGATGTGTGATCGAAGGACAGCCCACACACAATAAGATCCCGTGCCGCCCAGAGACGGTTTTCAGTTCATGTGTGGGCCAAGACACTTGGGGATAACCTCGTCAGGCCGTACTTGTTGCCCAACGTCTGTATTTTCTTGAAATAATACAGTATTGCTTAAAAACTGTTTTTATGTATTTATTGGCAGTGATGCGTTTCGACCTTGTGGGGCATTTTCAGATTAACCTAGAGCGTAAAATAAAATTGTGAGCCCTGGTATATTAAAAACAGGAGGTGAAGGTAGTATGAGGCAAAGTCCGAGGGGGTGTAGCAGACCCTACAACTAACAATAACTGTGAAGTTACTTAAGAAGTAATGTGATGAACCAAGTTCCGTTCTTGAATGCACGCATATGGCTTTAAGATAAAAATTATAAGCAAACATCGTCCTATCGTCATTCGGCAACTAAAAGCATAAGGGACCTGAACAGGGAATGAAATGGCAAGTATAACTACAATACCTATTGGAAAGAAGAACTATGTCAACCAAGAAAAAAGTTTAAAAGAGCTTACATAATACTGAGCCAATCACGCTCTGGCGTACGCAACATGGAACGTTGCGTACAGCGGACGAAATGTAAATGTAATGCGGTCGAGAACTCAAGATACGTCAGACTTTGTAGCCGGCCACACAAACAGAGCCGTAAAGACTGGATTATACAACCGTAGTAACAGGCATTAAAGAAAGATAGCTTCGGTTAACCAACATTCTTAAGAAAATCGGTTGCACAGCTAAATTACATATGCGGAAAGCAATAAATTTAGGTGAACGGTAAAGTTATTAAAATTACATCAGGGCAGGTAAGTGATAAAATAAGTGCAAAGACACAAGCTGTGTAGCGATAAAATGACCCCTATTAAGTATTTTAATACCTGCTTAACAGTGAAACTTAAAATAAGTAAAACATAACTAGTCAGAACATAAAAAACCAGTCAGAAGATAAAAGAATGAATAAGATAGCGTCATATTTACGCTAAAGAACTATTGGTGGATTAATGTAGTGGGTATCATATCATAATATAACTGTTTCCTGCTAATCAATTAATCTATCAATAATCTACCTTTTCTGCACTAGAATGCTTAAGAATTTTTATTTCCTCTAAAGGATTTCCCTTTTCCCTTTGCGGGCGGCCTGGAGTACATGTAAATTCTTCCACGTCGGGGGCCGGTGGCCAGTAGATTTTAAGTGCTCACCCAAAAGCTGAATGATGTTAATCTGTCCTTTCTTGTTAAGCAAATGCTCACTGAATCTTATACGAAATTTCCTACTAGTCTTATTTCAAGAAATTCACAACCGGTTGGTGTACCAGGCGCCCAGCATGGAGTGGAACCAGTTTCACTGTCTCATCTTTCTTCAGCAAGTATTGCCGCAGCTATGGGACGATGCACAAGTACCCGCTGCGATGCTTTCTGCCATACGGTTTCAGAAAGATGGGACCTCTCACATCACAGCCTATATATGCGCCGCCACCTGAATACAACGTATCGTGAACATTGGTCGGCTGTGGTGGTCCGGTGCACTGGCCAGCGAGATCGCCGCACCTCACTTGCCTTGACTATTTCCTCTGGGAAGCTGGTGCACGAAACCCCGTTAACGGGACTGAGGAACTTGTTGCACCCGTCTTGGCAGCTGGTGGGGAAGTCCGGGACACTCTCGATATTTTCCAGTACATGAGATCTTCCACGCGCTAGAGATGTGAGGCCTGCATCACCATTTGGGGTCGAAATTTCGAACACCTCCTGTGGCGATAATTGTTGTCTGTTTTTCTGAGAATAATAGTCATCTTTTCTCGCCCTGTTCGTGTCCTTCTTTTCTTGTTTCTGTCGTCACTACCGCGTCAGGAAGGCATTTCCGACTTTGCATTGCTGTGTGGTTTTCCATCGTCCAGGTGTACTCTATCTCTCCTGAAAGTTTTTAACCGCTGTGCTGAAACACCCTGCACTATGAAGCTGTCAAATTTGTGGAAGTTTGTTGCTATTATACAGGGTGTTCCAGGGGAATGGTAAATATTCAGTGATATGACATGGGCTCTAAAACGCGTATATTAAGAGCTATGGGGTCTTCGGGATCTTCGATACGGTGAAACAAAACTCTTCTACTGGAAGCTCTTTACATTCGATATTTTTGGCAATATTAACCAAAACAAGAAAAAAAGTGTCTAGTAAACAAGCGCTCTAAAATGCATACTTTCAGAGCTATGAGAGCTTGTTCATCTTCACTACCTTGAAACACAACTCTTCTAATGAACAAGTGCTCATAACATTTAAGGTTTGCATTTTAGAGCACATGTTTACTTTACATTTTTTCTTGTTTTTGTCCGTACTACCACTTCCAAAATATGGAAAGCAAAGAACCTGCAGTAGAAGAGATATGTTTCACAGAATCGAAGATCAAGAATTGCTCATACCTCTTGAGGTACGCGTTTCGGAGCCCATGTTTACATGACTTTTTTGTTTCGAATGATCATTCTTCTCATATCCCTGAATACTGATCATTCCTCCTGGAGCACTCTGAATTTCTTAAGACAGTTCCACGACACAGGCACTTCTCAAATTTTTGGACAAATGCTTCCCAGATGACGTATTTATCTGAACTACAATTTCTTGAAAGTTATGCTAAAATGATGTACTAAGCAGTGAGATAAACAAAATATGCGAACCCTAGATCTACAGCTGTGGGGTATTGGGCTTGAGAGAGCCTGTTTAATCACAAGTTATTCAAAGATCCATACACGTCAACAGCGCTTTACTTATTTCCTAAAGAATTTTCTTTCTATTTCTTGTAACCGCGAATTGCTTATAGAATAGCGAACTAATACACAGGTGTGCAAAAGTTATCGGACGAAACTAACTTTCGCATGATGTGTCACTGCCAAATCGCTCACTCGATGAAACTTGCACCATACGTAGAAAGAACTGCTACTGACGTCAACTGAAAGAACTACGCAGTGAGAGGAATAGAAATAACACTTTTATTCAAAGACAATAATTACACGGAAATCACCGCGACTCGTGATAGTCCCCTGGACATCAAAAATGGCGTGACAGGGTTCTGAAACTGGTGTGCGATCACCACGGACAGCAATGCATGTTCTGCAACGTTCTCCCATGCTGACCACAAAGTTGGTAAGAAGTTGTTTCGTTAGGACGTTCTGTTCCTATACCACTGCTATTGACAACTGCTGAATGGCCGTTGGTGAATGTGTATCTACTGTAATGGTTCAAATGGTTCTGAGCACTATGGGACTCAACTTCTGAGGTCATTAGTCCCCTAGAACTTAGAACTAGTTAAACCTAACTAACCTAAGGACATCACACACATCCATGCCCGAGGCAGGATTCGAACCTGCAACCCTAGCGGTCTCGCGGTTCCAGACCGCAGCGCCTAGAACCGCACGGCCTATCTACTGTAACACAGTGTTCCTGGGTACATTAAGTATTTCCGCCGCTTACCGTATAGGAGTACTTCCATGATTGTTTTCAAAGAGCTGGAGGTCATTACGACCATGATGCCTCGCCCCCTCACAACAGCTGCATCACCAAATCGGTCATATTCAACAACGCTAGCCATGTCCTCATATGACGAGAGATGAAAACACGTAATGCACCCATTTCGGTGGTCCAGGTGTTAAGGTGTGGGGAGGCGTTATGTTCCACGGGCGTATTGGCAGCTAAATCTTTAACACAGTACAGTACAGTCCACGATCAACATTATTGTTACACTGTACTCCTTTGCCATGAGCCTCTTATCAGGGGTGTATCGGGCACTGACTTTATTTATATGGATGGCACTGCGTTACAGCGTCGAACAGCCACCGCCCCCCCCCCCCCCCCGACCTAGATCTCATAGAGTACTTATGGGATGCGTTGCGAAGACGTATTGAAGCTCGTCCACATGTACCAACCACCATCCAACAGTTGTGATGCACGCTGGTGGAGGACTGGCACGCCCTACCACAAGAACACCTTACCAACCTTGTGGCCACAGCATGAAGGCACGTTGCAGAGCATGCATTGCTTTGTCGTCCGTGGTGAACATACTCTCTTTTCAGATCCATGTCACGCCATTTGTAATCTCCAAAGGACCATTAGGAATCGCGGTGACTTCAGTGCAGTTATAAATAAAGGTGTAATTTCTGTTCGTCTGAATGCATATTTCTTTCAATTACCTTCTGTACTATACTGTCGTAGTTCTTTCTATGTATGATCCAAGATTCATCGGGCTATTTTACTTGTCAGTGACACATCATACGAAAGTTACTTTCGTCCTTAAGTTTTACACATCTGTGTTTTAATTTAAGGCGAGGTTGCCTTAGTTCCAGTCGTGGTAAGATCCAAGGACATACTAAAATAATTTGTTGTAATATATGGGAAAATATATCACACTTGTTTCCAAATGAAATTTTATCTCTTATTGTTCCGGAGATATGACTATCCTACTGTGTAGTTTACTTACAACGAATGTAACTACAATAAGCGATCCTCAAACACTCATTGCCATTGACACGATAATATTGTGTCAATGTGTTGTGCGAAAGGCCAAGAACGCACAATACTATTGCGCAATATTTACAATGTTGAGCCACAGCATTATGACCACCTGCTTAATAGCTTCTTTGTCTGTCTTTGGAACCAAATACATCACTGATTCTAGGTATCAGGGATCCAACAGTTTGTTGGTAGGTTTTTGGAGGTATGTGGTATTAGATGCCTACGCACAGGTCATGTAATCTGCCTAAATAACGGACCGCTGATTTGCGTACGCGGTGACGGCACTCGATAGCGACCCAGATGGGTTCCATATTATTTACATGAGGCTAATTTGGTCGCCGGGACATCAACGCGAGTTCACTGTAATGCTCCTCAAACCACTGTAGCACGGTTCTGGCTCCGACAGTCGGAGACTACTGAAAGATGACGTGGCCGTCGGGGAAGACATCGAGCGTGAAGGGATGCAGGTCGTTCCCAGCTCTCAGCGTGCCTTCGAATACTACCACAGGTCCCATGGAGGCGCAAAATACCGTCTCCCGTAGCATAATACTGCTCCCGTCAGCCTGCATCCGTGGCGCGCTGCTCGTTCCGAAGCGACGCTCACCTCGTTGAAGGCGTTCGTGGCGACGACCATCGACCTTGTGTAGCAAAAATGTGATTCGCTGGAAGAGCCGCCAAGTTTCCATTGATCGACGGTCGAATCCCAATGGTCCCGTGCCCTCTGCGATCGTACTTGACAATATCGTCGGGACAGCATTTGAAGACTTAGGGGTGGTATGCTGCGAAGCTCCATATTCAACAATGTACGGTGACCGGTACTCTCCGAAACACTTGGGTGTACACCAGCATTGCGCTCTTTCGGCAGAGATGCCGCAGATCACCGTCTATCGTACTTTACAGAGCAGACAAGCCTCCGCACCCCACGTTCTGTGAAGAGTCGTGGATCCAACAGTTTGTTGGCAGGTTTTTGGAGGTATGTGGTATCAGATGTCTACGCACACGTGTAAATAACGGGCCGTGTATGCGGCACCATTGACCGCCTTGTGGTTAATTTTACTGTCCTTCTACCTCTTTCCGGAGATGCTCATGACAGTAGCACGTGAACATTCGAGCAGCTTCGCTGTTCTCGAGATACTCGTTCACAGGCTGTGCGTGTTAACTATCTGCCCTTTGTCAAAGTCACTTATATCAATGGATTTCCGCATTTGCAGCCCATTATCTTCGCCTGGGTGATCCCCGTCCATGTCTGCACCGCTTATATACATTTGTTACCGCCCCACGTGACCACAACGCCACCAGGCGGCACCCACCGCCACGTTGGGCCGTTATCATAAATCTTTTGGCTTGTCAGTCCGGGACACGACAGTTAGAATTATGCCTTCATAGCAAATATGTCGGCGCTCGACGGTGCGGAAGTGTATCACACAAGCAGAAATTATGCAGAATGGCAAAACAATTCCGAGAGGAATCCTGTGAACATTTCAGTGGGCCAAAGAGCATTTCATGGCAGCATAGATTCATAAACCACAGTATCACTAATTACAAATGAAACAAGTGAAGTGTATAATTTATCGGGTGCGTATGTTGTTCTCCATTACTTATCTACTGTAACAAACCTTGCAAATGGAATAAAACAATTATGATGACTGATAGCTTACATGGTCTCATATCTGTGCTGTGACAACCGTTGAAAGAAAAACAAACATGTGTACTCAGTGGACAGGTAGGCTGATCTGATTTGCCAATTCTGAGAACTGCTACAAGTAAAATAAACACATCTGCTTATTGCCATGCGTCCATGATCTTGTTTCCTCTGCTGTTGGGGACAGCGAGTATCTGGCCTTTCCTGATCGTTCACCAAATTCATTTCTTCATTTTCCAACCCACTCTCTAATCATTTGCAATTTTTTTATCAGTTCTTTGCCAAAATTAGTTTGGACTGAAGTGAATTTCTCTCGCTCTCGGGAGGAAATGATATGCGTTTTGCACTACCTTCCTTGCACGTCAAAATATATACTTCGTATGAGAAGCACAAAAAATTACAGTACACGAAACATTACATAAGAACAATGACTAGCACCAAGCAGGTGCGGGTTAAGCACATTGACATAACATAAAATAATGAAAATGGACAGGGGTGTGTGTGTAGACTGCCTCCTAGTGGTACTCCCGGGGCAACGGTAAAACTGGCACAATACTAGACAGTACGATAAATTGCGCAATATTTTTAAAGAGCGTCATTGTTTTTAAAGCTCTGCAGTCTCCTTCAATATATTTCGCAGACCGCCAATACCGACCTCAGACAGTAAATGTTATTGCTCAATACACAATACTATGCAGTAAATACTGACCATGTGAGGAGCCTATGTGACAAGCATTCTGATTTACAGATTTGTGGCAATTAACCCGCGTGCGCTTTTTCAGAGAAAATAACTCCAGAAGGGATTCAAATTTATTTTATCGATTAGAAATGGCCGGTGGAAGTCTGGAAGTGTAAAAACAACATTTCTGCTACCAGCCACGATTTTCTCTTATTTATTTCTTGCATGGCGCTTTTTCGGAGCTGATTCCAATTCTCAAGCGTGCTTTTCGTATATTATGATTTTTATGCGGTGTATTTGCGTTGTGTAAGCTGCTGCATTATTCTGTCGATTCAGGTGAAATATATAAAGACGCTCATTTTTGTAATTAGTGTTGGATCTTTCTATAAAGTGTGTTACAGAATGTTTTAAGAGTTTGGGGACTGTAGAAGAAAAAATTGTGATCGTTTTGATATCAGGAACCTATAGCCGAAAATGTGAAATACAGTTTCTGCGGCACCGTGATGTTTCTACGCAATCTGCAGGCTAAATGAAACACTAGAATACTGTAGTTCGAAAAACGGTTATTGATATTAGAACCAGAATGAAAACTGCTGCTATTGTATCAAAAAATCTTGACATATTCGCGCTTTTTTACTTGTCTGTATTAATACCTATGTCACGTAATATGATGCATGGTGTCAAGTAAAGTAACATGACACATGATATCGTGTCCTATAACATGACACATGCCATCATGTCATTCAGCACATCATTTGTCATGTCGTGCAATATGACACTGCGTGTCATTAGATTTTAGGATGCGTGCATCAGCCGGCCGTAGTGACCGAGCGGTTCTAGGCCCTTCAGTCCGGAACCGCGCTGCTGCTACGGTCGCAGGTTCGAATCCTGCCTCGGGCATGAATGTGTGTGATATCCTTAGGTTAGTTAGGTTTAAGTCGTTCTAAGTCTAGGGGACTGATGACCTCAGATGTCAAGTCCCATAGTGCTCAGAGCCATCAGATGCATGCATCCCCCCTCCGGGATGCTTCCTATTATAGATGCATCCCCACTCTCGGGTACTTCCTATTGTAGGTGCATCCCACTCTATAGAAACACATAAATTTGTGCCTATTTGTTCTTACACCCCTCACAATACATGTAACAGGGGGTGGGGCTAAGAGAGATCACCGTGTTGGAGAAGTAGGTTTAACAAGTAAAAAATCTCGATTAAGTCGAAAAGATAGATCATTTCTTTCACATCCCTAACTCTACCCAGGACATATTCTCCTTTTTTTGTGCTACAACAGGGGCATTTTCATTCTGGTTCCCAACTTCTGCTCCACCATAATTTTGACATTCGATCGCCGTAGCTTGGCGACCGATGTAGATTTTTGTTGACTAGGGCGATGACTAATCCAGTATAGGTTTTTTATTGTCTTTCCACCCATGTTGCTTATATCAAGGGAACGAATAAAGCTTTCACAAAAGAACAGGACGACATTTAATTACTTTATCTTCGTCCTTAGAAAATTTGAACCAATTCGCACAAGTTTGAAACATAGAAGCAGCGCACGTATAAAAACTCACAAAAAACATGTTTTTTTGCACGTAAAATTCGAAAGAAGCTAGATTCGTGAAAGTGAGTTTTCAATTTTATCGTAAGAATGAATTTTTTCGTTTATTTGATTCACTTTAAACTGTTTCTGCGCTTTCAGTTCATGTAAGAACGAATTTTACGTGCTACATTTATCTCGACTTTGAACCATCGTATATCGACAACGCAGAAAGATTATTGGATAAAAAATTTCGTTTTGACTTTATCCATATATCTACATTCGTGAAAAGCTTGAAACGATTTGCACAAGTTTAAAGTACAGATGTGAGGCGCTTCAAAAACCCCACAGAAAAATGTGTTTTTTGCACGTAAAATCCAAATGAAGCAACATTTTTTTCAAATGGTTAAAACTCAATTTAGACCAAGATTCGATACAGCGGTGGACCACATTTGAACAATCAGTTGGGCTCTAGGCCAGAGTTATTTGAGGGTGACTGTTTTTGCAAGTAATATCCGAATGATGGTGACTGTTTTAACACGTAAAATCCGAACGATGCGCATACAAATTGTGCCATTAGCTGAGCATTAATTTCAGCCCAATTAAAATCTTTTCCAAAAGGAGTTAATCAATTCGCACAATTAGCCTAGATGCCAGCTCCGGTTCGTCTTTCAAACATTGCTTAATATACTTTGACATGGCTATAGTAAGACAGATATTCTTATGACTATAGAAATGGCCGCTGATTCGGGTACACAATTTAAGATAGATGTGTACAGTAACAAACAGCCACAAAATGTTTTACATATTCTCAACACAGGCATGATTCTGTAGATCGTCCACAGATTATGTAAACAAGTCTCTAGTGTAAATGATATTTTTCGTATGCAATCAGAATTATTGATTGCATTTGTTAGTTATTAGAAGAAGAACAAATGGCTAAATCTTTAGATTTTTCTACAGATGGTATGGCGAGGTATGATAAGAGATTTTCGGTTATCTTTCATTACTTCCTGCTTGCAACTAGCGTTCAGAAGTGTGTCACACAGGTTTAGATTTGGTTTCAGTTTCAGACAGCACTTGGCAACTCTTGTTAAGTGAGGTGGACAACTTAATTTTAATAATATACCTCTCTCACGCGTGCAAAATACATCTCTTGTCTTGCTGCAAGACAATCTTAGCACTTAGACAGCGCTATTATATGGGGGTAACGTGTAGACACATTGTTGCAAGGCAACAGAGAAGTCAAATTCTTAGTTGCCTGATTGATGAAGTTCTACTTAGAAGAGGTCTGCGAAATGAGGCGGTTTGGACCTGCGAAGGAGACCTGTGACTTCTGTATCGGATTAGATTATAAAAGTCAATGTCTTTGTCACATGCCACTTTACTAAAATTGATGGCCGATTTCGACGCCCATGAGGACTGCGAAGTCGAAACTGCTAATTAGTTTTAATAAAGTATCATGTGACCAAGACATTAAATTTTACAAAAAAAAAAAAAAAAAAAAAAAAGAAAAACACGTTGAAGAGAACACGTCAACGAGTACACGAACAAATTCCTTGGCTATTAATGAGTGAAACTGTTGAACCAGTGATGTACTCGGTCACGCCTTATCAACTACTTGTACAAGTGGTCGCTTTAGTAACATGTTTTCAAATGGCTGTAGCACGGTACGTTTGCGTCCATGGTTTCTAGTTCAAAATACAAGGGTTATTCGAAAAGTAAGGAACGATCGGTCGCGAAATGGAAAATACAGTGAAAATCTGATGAATCTTTGCACAGATATGTTGGGCACTGTGTCTAGTACGCCTGTCGATCGCATCATGTCGCTCTCTTCAGTTCTGAGCTCACAGTGGGAACGTAAAGATGGCTAGAAATTAGCGTCTTCTGCCAAGTATGAGGGCCTGGCGAAAGATTTCGCCTGAAGCTATGCAATCCACATAACATAACTGTCGTGCGGTTCGTTCTACACAACAATTCTCGCCCACACTCTGCAGGGGCAATTGAGATGCTCCTGCAGCGTTTTCGATGGGACGTGTTTGATCATCCACAATACAGCGCGTAATTGGCTACTCCTGAGGTTCATCTTTGCTGCAGTCCAGAGTATAAAATTGTCGAAAAGCACTGGCGGCTGTCTTATATAACGAGGGAATTGAAAAGTTGGTACAACGCTACGAAATATGTCTAAGTCTGAGGGGCGACTGTGTCGAGAAGTAGCTGGAAGATGTAGCTAACCGTTACAAATAAAACAGTTTTGATTTTCACTGTGGTTTCCATTTCGCGACCAACCGTTCCTTACTTTCCGAATAGCCCTCGTATTATCTACTCACGCCCCTTTACAAGTCCTAGAAATCTGTAACGGCAATTTATGAACACACTGTATGTAGGTGACGGCAGAACTGTAACCCTCTTCTTTGAAGATGCCTGTGATTTATTCTGTAACGTCTGCTTGATCCTAATTCCATTTTCGCATTTTGGTATTAAGATTTTTCTGAGAATCTTCCTTTCTTGTTTTTTCACCGACTTTTATTTGGAGTCTACCACCAATTATCATGGTTTCATATTCGTAAACAGCTTCTGTTTTAACAATTGTGTGACAGTGCTGCAATTTTCCCTGGTAGGACACAGAGTTTATGTTACATCTGTTCATGGTGAGTTTGTATGCTTTTTTATAGTTTTGCAGTTCATTATTTGCTAGCTTCCACATTGTGAACTACAGTTTCAATGATTTCTGGTAGTTACCTGAATTTGTCTCCTTGAGAGATTCTGCCGAATCTGTGATTAAAATTTAATTTTAAAATTTTGATTTGTTCCCTCACATATAGTGGGCCTTGCAGTATGAAATGTTGTGCCCTACTTTTGCCGCCATTTCTGGGAGTTTCTCTATAGATTGGATTGGTTCTGGTCTTTTATTGGAGAAGGATACTGTGTAATCAGCAAATACTAGAAAAAGAACGCGCGTTTCATTTAGGAGACTTCCGCTGATATTTAAGCCTTTTGATTCATTTTGTCATTTCTTTATCACTTTTCCCAGAACCGAAATGAACAGCAATGGCGGTAATCCATCCCTTTGTCTGATCCGTCTTTTGATCTCGAACGGTTAAGAAAATTATTCTAAAAATACAATTTCTGAGGTTATGGTCAAAGTTTGTTTAATCAGTTCTCTCTCTCTCTTTTATATTAGAATTCATCTATAACAATGAACAATGTCTGTCTTCCTTGTCTGTCTGCGGAATAATATACCTTTTTTAACCCTTTCACTTTACAACACTTTCACTAGTGTGACATATGTGTTTCACGATAGGTTTTCAGAGAAACAGCGGGAATTTGCTGCATGTTATTTCTATACACCAATTTCCCACTGGTAAAGGCAAACCTGCCAATCGTTTACAGATTTCTTATGATTAGCGCATGCAGACTCCGCTTCCTTCCAGTTTCATCGTTAACCCTATACTGTGTATGGTTGCATCGAATTAGTTTACGCCTGGAGGTAGGCCATCCAACGAACAGATTTACAAAGCAGGCTGCTGTCGCGCCTTCCCGGACAATTCGTGTCAATGAACTGCACGCATGTATTGACGTTTGGTGCGTCACAAACGCTGCCCATATTGATCACTTGTACGGCGAATAAAAAATTAAAGAGACGCGTTATCCATCGATGTGTATCTGTTTCCTACATGTCTTGTAGTTCTTGCACATTCGTCTTCTGAAATGTCGGAGGTACTTACGAATAACTTCGTACTTTTCACTCTTCCTCGTGTTGTAAAGTGAAATTGTGGCATATATTTTTTCATGTTGTTACTTGTGACTCCGAATTGATTAAAATAACCATACTTCAACGTCTTTCCCTCTGAAAAAAATTGTTAGTGAAGAAGTTAAGCAAAAACACACACTGACGGAAAAAATCACGGCACCAAAAAACAATTAATGTGGAGTAATGAAGGGTCAGGATCGCATTTGCCTAGGTAAAATATTTAATTGATTAACATTGTAAGGTTAATGTAAGTGCGACATGAGCCGCTGCAAATGTGAAAGGCTGATACATTAATAACCGGCGTAACTGCCCAAATGTTCAAAGCAAGCATGCAGACGCGTATGCATTGTGTTGTTCGAGTGCTGCATGTCAGATTGTGGAGTAGAGTTCCATGCCTGTTGCATATGGCCAGTGGTCTTTGTTGCTGGTTGCTAGTGCGGGTCATTTACAAGATATCGTATTTTGAAAAGTTTCCACACCGACACTTTTGCAGTATCTGTGCTAGCACACACTAAAGAACAACATAAGTGCATACACTATTTTTGTGGGTTCTGGCCAGTAACGAGACAATTGACCATCACAGGTTGTGTTCAGAATGATCATCGGCAGCGGCAGTACACCCTTCCAGTGTGGTATGGAACGCCTCTGCACACGTGTTAGCATTTCAGCGGAGATGCCCGAGCAGTCTGCGGTAACTGGACGTTGCGTATCATTGGGTGTAGTTGGTATGACCTTGTAGACAGCGTGTTTCAGCTTTATCCACAGAAGAAAGTCTACAGGTGTCAAATCCGTGGAACGGGCCGGCCAAGAAACAGGTCCAACGATTTTAAAACAATTCGTGAAGACGTGATGTAGTATATTGTACACTATGGGTTGGACAGCCATCATGTTCTTACACCAAAGTTCCTCCTAGTCTGCAGAGGAATGTTTTCTATCTTCCGTGGACGATAATCTGTTAGGAAGCTGCGATGTTTGTGCGTGTTCGGTGTTCCTTCTATGAAAAACGGGCCTATGAGCTGATGGTTCACTACCTGCGACCACATGTCTACACTTCATGGATGCTGACGTTCCACCTGACGAAGGAAACGGGGATTGTCAACAGACCAGTAATGCATGTTTCGGTGGTTTATCTGGCCACGATTGGTAAATATGGTTTCATAACTAAACAAGATACATGATACATCTGGAGTATCCTGTATTAATGCCCATGTGTAGAAGTTAACACGATTCTCATAATCGTTTCCATGCAGCTATTGATGGAGAGAGGATGGAACCTACGTCGACGGAGAGTGTGTAGGTCACTTGCCTAACTCGTTCCACTTCCTCGTGCTATTGCACGGGAGCTAACGTGCGGATCAGCTGCTACAGGAGCAGCAACATTAATTTCCCCCTCTTCTGTCGTCACTTGTTTCCTTCTCTTACGTTGCCTAGATGTTACTCTACCACTTTCACGTAACTTTTTGAAAATGTTGATAAATAAATGCTGAGATGGTTGACATCTATTAGGATATCTTGCTGCATACAGCGTACAATAACGAACTGCACTCTTCCTAACTCTCCACATACCACGAGCATGTCGCCGTTTTCTACGTTGGTAGATCCCATCGTCCACTCACGGCCTAGTGCTTCGACTGTCGCACACTAACTAGCAAACTGCAATGCATTCAAGGAACACTGTAAGTAAACATAAACCATCGTACGTAGCAACTACGCAAGTTGAAGGGCACAAACAAGATTCGGTGTGGGAACTTTTCAAAATACGGTTTGCCGCGTTGGATTAGCCGAGCGGTCTAAGTCGTTGCAGTCACAGACTGTGCGGCTGGTCCCGGCGGAGGTTCGAGTCCTCCCTCGGGCATGGGTGTGTGTGTTTGTCCTTAGCATAATTTAGGTTAAGTAGTGTGTAAGCTTAGGGACTGATGAACTTAGCAGTTAAGTCCCATAAGATTTCACACACATTTTTGAACAAAATACGGTTTCTTGTGAACGACTCGCACTAGAAACCTGATAACACGACTGACATTCTAATTTACCCTAGTTTTAGTCTGTTAATGTCAATCGGTATTGTTCCATTTAAGAAAAGTTTGTTTGTACAAACAGTTTCTAATTACTATTACAATCTGTTGATTATCTAATAAAACGAGCTACTGACTACCAATGAATTAAGTGAAAACCGCACATCAATAGAACTTTCCATTTCCCCAATATTTGCGGTGCAAATGTTAGGTGATTCGCTCTGTATATCGCGGTAATAACGTTATAAATACAAAAATTATAACCCCAAAACTGTATGTATTATCAGGCAAACTCTTCACCTGCTTTTCTACAGAAAATGAAATGAAATTGACGATGGTGAAACTTCATCGAAACATGTATGAGTTTTAAAGAAGATAATTGCGTTTCCTGAAGTTAGGACTCTAGTTGCACTTCTTCACAGGGTGATTTAGCTAAAAGGGAGCAATATGCGGGATAAGATCCCTGAGAGGATAAGGAGGAAAATGGGACATATGGATATATGGTTGGAAATGTGGTACACCCACTTGAAGGTGGAGATAAAAGATCTTCCACAGTGGCCTCGGTATCAGCAACAGGCAGTCGGCCTTTCAGCATGGAGTAAGCCAGACTACGGCGTGGAACGTTACCCACAACTGCCACAATCTGCATCACTTGCAAGTTTTATTATCTATGGACTTGACTCTGCAGCTACGTTTTTGTCGCTGACTCGTCGCATAGGCCACCACGGTGCTGGGATGTCTGTCGTCCAACCTACTCACAGATGAAGCTGCGTTTACGATTGGCTTTATCGTCAACCTTCACAATGCTAACCTGTGGGCTACGGAGAATCCCCATGTCATTGTGGCAGAGAATCGTTGGCACCGATTCAGCCTCAGTGTGTGGGCTGGGATTATTGGCCTCTGCGTGGTGGGACCAGTCATCCTTCCACAATGTCTCAGAGGCGAGGCATATCAGCACTACCTGTGGATGTCGCTGTCTCTCCTGCTGGAAGATGTGTCTTTCGTGCTATGAAGGGTAATGTGGCTGCTGCACAATGGTGCTACAGCTCACTGTCCTCTTGAGTGTCGGCCTAAAACACTAGTACAGAGGGCACATTCCCACTTGCCTGGTGTATTCTGATTGGCGCTTTCAGTCACTGAAACCTACATTCTAAAAGATCTTTTGCCTCCACTTTCCAGTGGTTGTACTTCCGCGGTACGCATTTCCGGCCGTATGTGCATGTGATCTTTTTTTGCATCGTTTCCTGCATCTTTTCCCTTTCAACAAAACCACCTTCCAAATCAGAAAGCAAAGAGGGACCAAAATCAGGCTTCAACCGCAAGATGAATATTTTGGAAAGCTGTACTTGAAATACATAACGACTGCATCGCCCGTTCACATGTGCCCCAATTCCTCGCCAAACTGCATATCAATCAAAATATAAGGCCATATTCATTTTAACACGCATTTCCAATTATTTTCAATTCAAAATGATAATTATTTTGTGGGTTCTACGTTACCCAGTCATTAAGTTAACACAAAACAAGGCCTCAGACGGTAGCTGCCTTCTGAAGATGATTTATAAACCTGATGCCGGCTATGATGACTTTTATTCGAAAGCTTCGTACCTAAATTTTATCTGGTTACTGTTTTAACGAATAGTCCTCATAATTATGCTATAGCCAAGTTTTCACAAAATTTTTAGATTGTTAAAATGCCGGAAACGTATGTATCGCAACGTCCAGAGTCATTAACTGTCCGACAGATTAATTTTAGAACCAGCGCCCTTGTCATCTAAGGAAAAAAACTTTTACTGCAAGGTTGAAGATATCCGACAAGCCACGATAGTTCAACGAATAAGGCTAATGCCAGCGATATCCAATGCCCCAGGTCCAAATTTAACATGTCATGAAGTTTCAATAAAGTGTACATTAGGCTGTAAAGCTAAAGGTTTATTCTCTTGTAGAGACACGACACACAAACTGTCAACCTCCGCAGAAGACTGGTGATAGACCATTGACTGTATGAAATTTCACTGACGAAATAATAATTTAAAAAATCGAGTTACACAATAAACTGCTCAAAAAATATTGTTTGGCACCACCTACATATTACAAACTGTGCATATCTGTAACGGCGACGTTTGAAGGTTAATGAGTTTAAAGCCTACAGCAGCAGAGGTCGCTGAAGAAACAATTCCAACTGGCAAACCCTTTAATCGGCAGATTCACAAAACCCATAAATGATATATTGCTTACTAAAAAGCTAAACATATGCTTGAACTGATATACACTGTCCAGTCACATTAACGTGATGACTTGTGAAAAGCATGAATAACCACCTTTTCAGCGCAAGACGTGCAGGAAGAGAGTCACTGAGGTTCTGGAAGTTACCGACAGGGATTTGGAGCCGTACCGACTCCAGCGCTGTGTTTAAAATGGGGTCTGAGCACTATACGACTTAACATCTGAGGTCATCAGTCCCCTAGAACTTAGAACTACTTAAACGTAACTAGCCTAAGGACATCACACACATCCATGCCTGAGGCAGGATGCGAACCTGCGACCGTAGCGGTCGCGCGGTTCCAGACTGAAGCGCCTAGAACCGCTCGGCCACCCCGGCCGGCGTCCAGCGCTGTGGCCAGCAGCGCTAGGTTTCTCGGCTGGGGATCCATGGCGCAAACAGTCCACAGATTTTCGATCGAGTTTATATCCGAGGAGCCTGGTAGCCAGACGAGTACGGGAAATTCATCCTGGTGCTCAGCGAACCACGCACGTACAAGCATGCCGGTGTGGCCGACCGGTTCTAGGCGCTTCAGTCTGGAACTGCGCTGCTGCTACAGTCGCAGGTTCGAATCCTGCCTCGGGTATGGATGTGTGTGACGTCCTTAGCTTAGTTAGGTTTAAGTAATTCTACCTTCTAGGGGACTGATGACCTCAGATGTTAAGTCCCATAGTGCTCAGAGTCATTTGAATCACGCACGTACATTGCGAGCTGTGTGAAACATTGCACTGTCCTGCTGGTAGATGCCATAGTGCCGAGGAAAAGCAAACTGCATGTGAGGGTGGACATGGTCCCCAAGGATAGATGCTCACTTGCGCTGATCCACTGTGTCTTCCAGAATAACGAGATCACCCAGGGAAAGCCACGAAAACATTCCACAGACAGTGACACTCCCTCCTCCGGCATGAACCCTTCCGACGGTTGAAGTAGGGTGTTTGCTTTCAGACGTTACACGCCGTACACGCCAAAGGTCATCTGTGCAATAAGGCATAAAATGTGATCCATGTTAAAATGTCAGCTGTCGCCGTACAGCGGAAGTCCAGTTGCGGTACTGGCGTGCAAATTCCAGCCTTCGTCGCTCATGAACAGCAGTCAGCAGGGGTGCCTGAACGACAAGCCTGTTGAGGAGGCCCGACATTCGCTGAGCGGTCGTAGAGAAGACACTGTTGGTAACCTATTGGTTCATCTAGGCTGTCAGCTGCTCAACAGTTGCAGATCAATTCACCCGTCCACATCTTCGCAGCCATCGTTCAGCTCTGTCATCTATGGCCTGTTGTGCATCACAGTTACCTCGGGGCCAGTTTCGGATAGCGCCATTTTGGCATCCACGGAATACTCTATCCTCGGTGTCACACGAATAGTTTACGAACTCTGCCGTTTCGTAAATGCTTCCCCCCTTGGCCCGAAAGTCAACGAACGTGCCCATTTGGTCGTCAGTTAAACCGCTCCATTTCCGCATTACGACAATGACTGCACTGTTATCGGCGTCCCCCGACACGCTTTATATAACCTCCCCTGCTAATGCAGCCACCTGCTGTCTGTGAGTGGTTACCGCACTTTGACGACGAACATAGGCAGCTGTCACGTTAATGTGACTTGAATGTGAATATTAACAAATAATGTTCTTACACAGTGATAATTCCCGAAACAAAAGTTGCTGTGTTGTGGTTCGTTCTTCTCTTAACATCGCAGTGCAGATAAAGAGTTTCATTGAAGTGATTAAATCACAGTGGAAGGGAACAGTATGCACACCATTTTCGATGTATCCACACTGCAATAATCGTAGTGATCACATTATCGAGATATTTACCACATGTTCTGCTGGGATATACGAATCTCTAAATACTGCATATGTTATAGCATATATTGTTTGAAGCAATTGTTTCCTAAGAATTCCTCGATTATGACTCCTGTTAATCTGCTGATCATAACTGTCTGTTACACCGCATTATTTCTTCAGTGACCTGGCTTCTCCAGTCTTTACGTCCGTAAACCTTCAAACACCGACTGTACGTAAAAGCTGAGCTTCACAGATAAATGACCATGACAAGTGACAGAAGAGGCTGATCTCAGTATTTAAAATAATTTTTATTCAGCCTTAGCAGTACGTGGGATGCATCCCATGTGAGCATGCAAGCTTTCTTTCAGCTGCATTGCACGGGTGTCTGAATGTAGCGGTTTCGTGTCGTCTAAGGAGTATTGAGAAAGAGGTTTACGATTAAGCAAACAAAAACGATGCATGTCATGATTATGATGCCAATATTTTTTTGAGTAGTTTAGATAACTAAGATTATGCTGCAACAGTACAGATTGCTTCATAAAGATTCATCTAATTTCACAAGACTATATCGTCTTCATTAATTAAAATATAAATTGGGGTGTATTTTAACTTAGCCGTAGGACTACAAAGCATTTTACGTTCAAAACAACCTCTGACTGTACAAATGTATACAGGGTGTTAAAAAAAGTATTCCATATTTTGAGAGGTGGTAGTACGGACCAAAACAGAACAAAAATATCCAGTAAACATGGGCTCTGAAATGCGTACCTTAAGATCTGGGGCCACTCGTTTATCTTCGCTAATGTGAAACACATCTCTTCCACCGCAAGCTCTTTGCTATCGCGAACGACCTAAAGAAAGCAGTAAACAAATGAGTAGACGAATGAGAACACATTATTCTACGACTGTGAAACAGTAGACCTTCTAATGTAATCTGCATGCTATTACATACTCGCTTCTCCACAACAGGAGTAGGGATGGTGTGAGGTCTGCAACGACCTGCTGATTTTGGAGCTCTGCAGCCAGAGCCTGGTAGTCGCTGGAAAAGATGACTCAATAGTAGTGCAGATGGTACCCCGCGTTCTGGATATTTTTCAGTATACAGTATGTTTGCTTCCATCCAACAGACCATAACAGAAGATCGTATTTGCCATTTTCCGTTGTGCTAGTAAGTGCAAGATAAAACTGCAAAGTTGAAGTATTTCACAAACTTATCAAAACATAAACTGATTCGCTTAGACCTAATACCTAAAACAATGAATACACTGTACAGTAACAACAAAAACAGATGTTTGCTACATACTGTTGGTTAGGCTGGGTTGTTTGGGGGAGGAAACCAGACAGCGAGGTCATCGGTCTCATCGGATTAGGGAAGGACGGGAAGGAAGTCGGCCGTGCCCTTTCAAAAATACCATCCCGGCATTTGCCTGGAACGATTTAGTTAAATCACGGAAAACCTAAATCTGTATGGCCGGACGCGGGATTGAACCGTCGTCCTCCCGAATGCGAGTCCAGTGTGCTAGCCACTGCGCCACCTCGCTCGTTGCTGCATACTCTATCCATGAATAATAACAGAGGAATGTGTCCTCGTTTGTTTACTGAATTTTGTAGGTCATCCAGAATAGCAAAGAGCTTGATGTAGCAGAACTGTCTTTCACAGTAGCGATGGTGAACAAGTGCTCATAGCTCTTATGGTGTGCATTCCAGACCCCGTATTTACTGGATGTTTTTGTCTTGGGTCAGTTCATACTATCACCACTCGAGAAATGAAATTTTTTTAACTCCTCGTATATTTTACGTGAATGCATATGCAACTATGGGACACTTTTTACAATCACACTTAGGTTCAAAGTTTACATTTACCCATCACAAATATTCAATGTGTCCTCCACCAGAGCGACGACAAACGTCCAGCCCCAATTCAGACGGGTACCATATTTTTGCAAGCATGTCGCGAGTTACTGCATTCATTGTTGTTGCTACATGTCATCGCTGTTCACCCAAAGTTGGTGGAAGCGGAACATAGACATAGACAGAGTATTTTAGAAACTTCCAGAGAAAGAATCACGTAGTGTGAGATCGGGCGACCATGGTTGTCAGTGGTACAATACGAGATTTGTACACTGTACAGATTTGTAGTGCCGTACTCTCGTAGAAAATCACGCCTCGCACTTTGGAAGGATATAGAAATTTATTGAGATAACTTACAGAATCGGTAGATTTGTCATTTTGTAACAAACAACCCCAAGTTTGATTTACATAGTGCATCAGTACCCCATTCCGCCGCCAGGAGCGCCAGCGCGTAAATTTCGCACCGAATACGCTAAAGAACTTCCAAGTAGGCCTACAATTTACTCCACACTCAAGACCTTTGTCGATGCAGGTTGTTCACTGCAAACTGAAGCGTAGGCCTTTAAGATGATCGAGGTGGGACAGTTTACTATAGAAAGATGGTTCACCACCTTATTTCCTCACAGGAGTTAGAGGTTTCATCGATAACCGCTTCCCAGGTCGTTCGATTGGCCGTGAAGGGCCAATTGCCTGGTCACCTCGCTCCCCAGAATTGACATCACTGAATTTCTTTATCTGGGGTTACATAAAAGAACGTTTGTATGTTCCTCACTTGCCAAACAATTTAGCCGACCTGAAAAATGGAATATACGCTGCTGTTGCACAAGTTAAGCCTGACACTGCAAAGAGTGTGGGAAGAAACTGATTACCGGTGGGAAGTTTGCCGTAGCACAAACGGTAGTCACACATGGAACTTTTATGTGATATTTGAGGTTGTTTGCTACAAAATGACACAGCTATTGATTCTGTAAGTTATCTCAATAAATTTCTATATCATTCCAAAGTTGTAAAGACCTTTTTGATGGACCCTTTATGTTGAAATCTCAGCGCCATAGAACAGTAGCAGACTGTTACAGGAGCCAAAACAACGTGGCACAACCCATTTATCTACATCTACATCTACATCTAAAGTGATGCATCGTGAAGTATTCGTTTTCGGCAGCAACGGAAATTTTGCAGCCATCACAGGCCAATCCAGGTCGCTAAAGAGTTTACACAGATTGGTCTTACACAGTTGCAACATTTTTACCGATGCCCGATACGAATTACTGCTATTTACTGCACATTAACAATTTTGTTGTCCGTCTCGATAGCTGAGTAATCAGCGCAGCTGAATTTCGTGCAAGGTGTCTGGGTTCGATTCCCGAATGGGTCGGATATTATCTTTATTCGAGGACTGGGTGTTGTGCTGTCTTCATATCATATCATCCCCGTCGACGAGCAAGTCGCTGAAGTGGTGTCAACTAAGAAGACTTGCACCAGGCGACCGGTCTATCCTATGGGAGGCTGTAGACACAAGACATTTCATTTCATCAGTTTCGTTTTGGCTCCTCTAGCGTCACGCTACGGAATTATGTGCTGCAAGGATTTCTGTATGTACGAGGGCAGTTCAATAAGTAATGCAACACATTTTTTTTCTCGGCCAATTTTGGTTGAAAAAACCGGAAATTTCTTGTGGAATATTTTCAAACATTTCCGCTTCGTCTCGTATAGTTTCATTGACTTCCGACAGGTGGCAGCGCTGTACGGAGCTGTTAAAATGGCGTCTGTAACGTATGTGCATTGCAAACAACGGGCAGTGATCGAGTTTCTTTTGGCGGAAAACCAGGGCATCTCAGATATTCATAGGCGCTTGCAGAATGTCTACAGTGATCTGGCAGTGGACAAAAGCACGGTGAGTCGTTGGGCAAAGCGTGTGTTATCATCGTCGCAAGGTCAAGCAAGACTGATCTCCCGCGTGCGGGCCGGCCGTGCACAGCTGTGACTCCTGCAATGGCGGAGCGTGCGAACACACTCGTTCGAGATGATCAACGGATCACCATCAAACAACTCAGTGCTCAACTTGACATCTCTGTTGGTAGTGCTATCACAGTTGTTCACCAGTTGGGATATTCAAAGGTTTGTTCCCGCTGGGTCCCTCGTTGTCTAACCGAACACCATGAAGAGCAAAGGAGAACCATCTGTGCGGAATTGCTTGCTCGTCATGTGGCTGAGGGTGACAATTTCCTGTCAAAGATTGTTACAGGCGATGAAACATGGGTTCATCACTTCGAACCTGAAACAAAACGGCAATCAATGGAGTGGCGCCACACCCACTCCCCTACCAAGAAAAAGTTTAAAGCCATACCCTCAGCCGGTAAAGTCATGGTTACAGTCTTCTGGGACGCTGAAAGGGTTATTCTGTTCGATGTCATTCCCCATGGTCAAACGATCAACTCTGAAGTGTATTGTGCTACTCTTCAGAAATTGAAGAAACGACTTCAGCGTGTTCGTAGGCACAAAAATCAGAACGAACGTCTCCTTCTTCATGACAACGCAAGACCTCACACAAGTCTTCGCACCCGAGAGGAGCTCACAAAACTTCAGTGGACTGTTCTTCCTCATGCACCCTACAGCCCCGATCTCGCACCGTCGGATTTCCATATGTTTGGCCCAATGAAGGACGCAATCCGTGGGACGCACTACGCGTATGATGAAGAAGTTATTGATGCAGTACGACGTTGGCTGCGACATCGACCAGTGGAATGGTACCGTGCAGGCATACAGGCCCTCATTTCAAGGTGGCGTAAGGCCGTAGCATTGAATGGAGATTACGTTGAAAAATAGTGTTGTGTAGCTAAAAGATTGGGGAATAACCTGGTGTATTTCAATGCTGAATAAAACAACCCCTGTTTCAGAAAGAAAATGTGTTGCATTACTTATTGAACTGCCCTCGTACTAGAAGCGCAGACACGCACCTGCAAATTCGCAAAAATTAAATATTTAACTTCACTTTCTGAAAATTATAACGAAAACATTATGACTACATCTTGCTGAAAGTGTTGTTCCAGCTTGAATACCCGCCCGCCTGCAGTTGATTCCTCGTGGGAACTGGTGAGATAAGATGACACCACGCCTCATCACTGAAGAGATCACAGACTAGTTCTGCCATTCCATCGATCTCAACAAATGACCGAGACCATGTACAGTAGGTAGGTGCGTGTCTTTACCTGGCACTCTGTGATCGCGACGTGCACGAAGTTTTAGCTTCTACGTAGTTTTACAAGCACTGCCATACTAAATCTGACACTGGACAGCTAGTCTCCTCAAACTTTTCGAAGGCAACGCAGCATAAGATCTTCACGTCAGAATGCCCGACCTCCAGGTTCTTTTCTTGTCTGCAACTGAACTTTATGCCCGGAAACCGTAAATTAATCTGGTTATCCTTGAATTGTTCGACACTGCAGCATATGGATATACAAGGTGAATCACATAAAAATTGCACCCCAAATATTGCGGAAATCGAAAATGCTAACGATGTGCGGTTTCCACAGAATGGATTGGTCGTCAGCAGCTCGCATTGTTAGCCAATGAACAGACTGTAATAATACTAATGAAGTGTAGTTTTGTGCAAACATACATTATTTTAAATGGAACAACGCCTATTGACACTAACAGATTAAAAGTATGATAAATTAGAATGACAGTGCTGTTTGTTGCATTTTTCTTGTGCGAGTCGTTTACGAGATATCGAATTTCGAAAAGTTCCCACACCGACACCTGGGCGATACCTGTGGTAGCACACACTAAAGAACAAGTGCGTACACTGGTTATGTGGATTCTAACCAGCAATGACACGATTGACCATCACAGGTTGTGTTCAAAATGATCACCGGCATCTACATCTACATCTACATCCACATCCATACTCCGCAAGCCACCTGACGGTGTGTGGCGGAGGGTACCCTGAGTACCTCTATCGGTTCTCCCTTCTATTCCAGTCTCGTATTGTTCGTGGAAAGAAGGATTGTCGGTATGCTTCTGTGTGGGCTCTAATCTCTCTGATTTTATCCTCATCGTCTCTTCGCGAGATATACGTAGGAGGGAGCAATATACTGCTTGACTCTTCGGTGAAGGTATGTTCTCGAAACTTTAACAAAAGCCCGTACCGAGCTACTGAGCGTCTCTCCTGCAGAGTCTTCCACTGGAGTTTATCTATCATCTCCGTAACGCTTTCGCGATTACTAAATGATCCTGTAACGAAGCGCGCTGCTCTCCATTGGATCTTCTCTATCTCTTCTATCAACCCTATCTGGTACGGATCCCACACCGGTGAATAGTATTCAAGCAGTGGGCGAACAAGCGTACTGTAACCTACTTCCTTTGTTTTCGGATTGCATTTCCTTAGGATTCTTCCAATGAATCTGTCTGGCATCTGCTTTACCGACGATCAACTTTATATGATCATTCCATTTTAAATCACTCCTAATGCGTACTCCCAGATAATTTATGGAATTAACTGCTTCCAGTTGCTGACCTGCTATTTTGTAGCTAAATGATAAGGGATCTATCTTTCTATGTATTCGCAGCACATTACACTTGTCTACATTGAGATTCAATTGCCATTCCCTGCACCATGCGTCAATTCGCTGCAGATCCTCCTGCATTTCAGTGCAATTTTCCATTGTTACAACCTCTCGATACACCACAGCATCATCTGCAAAAAGCCTCAGTGAACTTCCGATGTCATCCACCAGGTCATTTATGTATATTGTGAATAGCAACGGTCCTATGACACTCCCCTGCGGCACCCCTGAAATCACTCTTACTTCGGAAGACTTCTCTCCATTGAGAATGACATGCCGCGTTCTGTTATCTAGGAACTCCTCAATCCAATCACACAATTGGTCTGATAGTCCATATGCTCTTACTTTGTTCATTAAACGACTGTGGGGAACTGTATCGAACGCCTTGCGGAAGTCAAGAAACACGGCATCTACCTGTGAACCCGTGTCTATGGCCCTCTGAGTCTCGTGGACGAATAGCGCGAGCTGGGTTTCACACGACCGTCTTTTTCGAAACCCATGCTGATTCCTACAGAGTAGATTTCTAGTCTCCAGAAAAGTCATTATACTCGAACATAATACGAGTTCCAAAATTCTACAACTGATCGACGTTAGAGATATAGGTCTATAGTTCTGCACATCTGTTCGACGTCCCTTCTTGAAAACGGGGATGACCTGTGCCCTTTTCCAATCCTTTGGAACGCTACGCTCTTCTAGAGACCTACGGTACACCGCTGCAAGAAGGGGGGCAAGTTCCTTCGCGTACTCTGTGTAAAATCGAACTGGTATCCCATCAGGTCCAGCGGCCTTTCCTCTTTTGAGCGATTGCTGCGGACGTGCTAACTTTCAGTGGAGATGTTCGAGCAGGCTGCAATAAAACATCGTTGCATATCGTCGGATGTAGTTGGTATGTCCTTGTAGACAGCGTGTTTCAGCTATCCCCACAGAAAAAAAATCTACAGGTGTCAAATCCGGAAAACGGACACGCCAAGATACATGTTCTCTCCGTCCAATCCAACGATTTTGGAAACATGACATGCTGTAGTACTTCGTGCACTATGGGCTGGACAGCCATCATGTTCTTTCCCCATGTTCCTCCTAGTCTGCAACAAGGCGTCTTCTAGCATCCGTGGAAGATGGTCTGTTAGGAGGCTGCGATACATGGGCGCGTTCAGTGTTCTGTCTGTCAAATACGGGCCTATGAGCTGATGGTTCACTATACCATACCACACGTTTACACACCATGGACGCTGCCATTCTGGCTGACGAAGGCAACGGAAACGGTCAACAGATCACAAGTGCATGTTTCGACAATTTACGTGGCCATGACTGATGAATATAGGTCCATCACTAAACAAGATACATGACAGATCTAAAGTATCCTGCCCAGATATATATAAGTTAATACGATTCTCATAATCGTTACCACGCAGCTCTTGATGGAGAGAGGTTTGATAGGGATGCAACCGATGTCGATGGAGAATGCGTAGGAGACTTGCCTGACTCTTGCCACTTCCTCGTGCTACTGCGCGGGAGCTAACATGGGTATCAACTGCTACAGCAGCAACAACATTAATTTCCCCCTCTTCCTTCTCTTACGTTGTCTACGTGTTACACTGCCACTTTCGCGTAAGAGGCTGATAAATAACTGCTGAAATGGTTGACGTCTATTGGAATATCTTGCCGCATACATCGTACAAGAACGAACTGCATTCTACCTACACTCTGCATGCGCCACGAGCAAGTCGGTTTTTTCTGCATTGTCCACTCACTACCTACAGGTTGGACGGTCACACACTGACTGACTAGCAAGTCTTAATGAACTCGAGGAACACACAAGCACGTTGTAAGCAAATATAACAACATCCTACCTAGGAACTATACAGGCTGAATGGCACAAACAAATGTTGTGGCAACTTTTAAGAATATGATATTTCGTAAACGACTCGCACTAGAATCCAGTGAAAAATTCCACTGACATTCCTATTTACTCTACTTTTAGCCTGTTAATGTCAATTACATTTGTTCCATTTAAAAAAGTGTATGTTTGCACAAGAAATGCACTTTCTAAGTATTATTACGGTCTCTTGGTCGGCTAACAACATGAATCCTAACTACCGACACATTCTGTGAAAACCGCGCATCAGTACCACTTTCTACACTCCTGGAAATGGAAAAAAGAACACATTGACACCGGTGTGTCAGACCCACCATACTTGCTCCGGACACTGCGAGAGGGCTGTACAAGCAATGATCACACGCACGGCACAGCGGACACACCAGGAACCGCGGTGTTGGCCGTCGAATGGCGCTAGCTGCGCAGCATTTGTGCACCGCCGCCGTCAGTGTCAGCCAGTTTGCCGTGGCATACGGAGCTCCATCGCAGTCTTTAACACTGGTAGCATGCCGCGACAGCGTGGACGTGAACCGTATGTGCAGTTGACGGACTTTGAGCGAGGGCGTATAGTGGGCATGCGAGAGGCCGGGTGGAATTGCTCAACACGTGGGGCGTGAGGTCTCCACAGTACATCAATGTTGTCGCCAGTGGTCGGCGGAAGGTGCACGTGCCCGTCGACCTGGGACCGGACCGCAGCGACGCACGGATGCACGCCAAGACCGTAGGATCCTACGCAGTGCCGTAGGGGACCGCACCGCCACTTCCCAGCAAATTAGGGACACTGTTGCTCCTGGGGTATCGGCGAGGACTATTCGCAACCGTCTCCATGAAGCTGGGCTACGGTCCCGCACACCGTTAGGCCGTCTTCCGCTCACGCCCCAACATCGTGCAGCCCGCCTCCAGTGGTGTCGCGACAGGCGTGAATGGAGGGACGAATGGAGACGTGTCGTCTTCAGCGATGAGAGTCGCTTCTGCCTTGGTGCCAATGATGGTCGTATGCGTGTTTGGCGCCGTGCAGGTGAGCGCCACAATCAGGACTGCATACGACCGAGGCACACAGGGCCAACACCCGGCATCATGGTGTGGGGAGCGATCTCCTACACTGGCCGTACACCACTGGTGATCGTCGAGAGGACACTGAATAGTGCACGGTACATCCAAACCGTCATCGAACCCATCGTTCTACCATTCCTAGACCGGCAAGGGAACTTGCTGTTCCAACAGGACAATGCACGTCCGCATGTATCCCGTGCCACCCAACGTGCTCTAGAAGGTGTAAGTCAACTACCCTGGCCAGCAAGATCTCCGGATCTGTCCCCCATTGAGCATGTTTGGGACTGGATGAAGCGTCGTCTTACGCGGTCTGCACGTCCGGCACGAACGCTGGTCCAACTGAGGCGCCAGGTGGAAATGGCATGGCAAGCCGTTCCACAGGACTACATCCAGCATCTCTACGATCGTCTCCATGGGAGAATAGCAGCCTGCATTGCTGCGAAAGGTGGATATACACTGTACTAGTGCCGACATTGTGCATGCTCTGTTGCCTGTGTCTATGTGCCTGTGGTTCTGTCAGTGTGATCATGTGATGTATCTGACCCCAGGAATGTGTCAATAAAGTTTCCCCTTCCTGGGACAATGAATTCACGGTGTTCTTATTTCAATTTCCAGGAGTGTATTTACGCAATATTTGCGGGACAAGCTTTTGCTGATCCGCTGTGTATTTCACACAAAATGGGTCTACAACATGTGCATACGCCCACCAAGCAATGAACAACACACTACAGCAGACGTCATGTGCCTGTCACCTGCCACGTTGGCGGCGTCGTTTGTCGTCGATATCTGTGGTCCTATCTTACAGTGGCTGAGCGATCGAATACACTTCAACTTATGCACTACTGGCCATTAAAATTGCTACACCACGAATATGACGTGCTACAGAAGCGAAATTTAACCGACAGGAAGTGTATGCTGTGATATGCAAATGATCAGCTTTTCAAAAAATGCACGCAAGGTTGGCGCCGGTGGCGACACCTACAACGTGCTGACATGAGGAAAGTTTCCAACCGATTTCTCATACACAAACAGCAGTTGACCGGCGTTGCCTGGTGAAACGATGTTGTAATGCCTCGTGTAAGGAGAAGAAATGCGTACCATCACGTTTCCGACTTTGATACAGGTCGGATTGTAGCCTATCGCGATTGCGGTGTATCGTATCGCGACATTGCTGCTCGCGTTTGTCGAGATCCAATGACTGTTAGCAGAATATGGAATCGGTGGGTTCAGGAGGGTAATAAGGAACGCCGTGCTGGATCCCAACGGCCTCGTATCACTAGCAGTGATGACAGACATCTTATCCGCATGGCTGTAACGGAATGTGCAGCCACGTCTCGATCCCTGAGTCAACAGATGGGGACGTTTGCAAGACAACAACAATATGCACGAACAGTTCGACGACGTTTGCAGCAGCATGGACTATCAGCTCGGAGACCATGGCTGCGATTACCCTTGACGCTGCTCAAAATGGTTCAAATTGCTCTAAGCACTATGGGACTTAACATCTGAGGTCATCAGTCCCCTAGACTTAGAACTACTTAAATCTAACTAACCTAAGGACAGCTCACACATCCATGCCCGAGGCAGGATTCGGACCTGCGATCGTAGTAGCAGCGCGGTGCCGGACTGAAGCGCCTAGAACCACTCGGCCACAGCGGCCGGCTCCTTTACGCTGCATCACAGACAGGAGCGCCTGCGATGGTTTACTCAGCCGGCCGAAGTGGCCGAGCGGTTCTAGGCGCTACTGTCTGGAGCCGCGCGACCGCTGCGGTCGCAGGTTCGCATCCTGTCTCGGGCATGGATGTGTGTGATGTCCTTAGGTTAGTTAGATTTAAGTAGTTTCTAAGTCTAGGTGACTGATGACCTCAGAAGTTAAGTCCCATAGTGCTCAGAGCCAATTGAACCATTTTTGATGGTGTACTCAACGACGAACCTGGATGCACGAATGGCAATACGTCATTTTTTCGGATGAATCCAGGTTCTGTTTACAGCATCATGATGGTCGCAACCGTGTTTGGCGACATCGCCGTGAACGCACATTGGAAGCGTGTATTCGTCATCGCCATACTGGTGTATCACCCGGCGTGAGGGTATGGGGTGCCATTGGTTACACGTCTCGGTCACCTCTTGTTCGCATTGACGGCACTTTAAACAGTGAACGTTACATTTGAGATGTGTTACGACCCGTGGCTCTACCCTTCGTTCGATCCCTGCGAAACCCTACATTTCAGCAGGATAATGCACGACAGCATATTGCGGGTCCTGTACGGGCGTTTCTGGATACAGAAAATGTTAACTGCTGCCCTGGCCAGCACATTCTCCAGATCTCTCACCAATTGAAAACGTCTCGTCAATGGTGGCCTAGCAACTGGCTCGTCACAATACGCCAGTCACTACTCTTGATGAACTGTGGTTTCGTGTTGAAGCTGCATTGGCAGCTGTTCCTGTACACGCCATCCAAGCTCTTTTTGACTCAATGCCCACGCATATAAAGGCCGTTATTACGGCCAGAGGTGGTTGTACTGGGTACTGATTTCTCAGGATCTATCCACCCAAATTGCGTGAAAATGCAATCACATGGTCCGCAGCTCGTGGTCGTGCGGTAGCGTTCTCGCTTCCCACGCCCGGGTTACCGGCGGGGTCAGGGATTTTCTCTGCCTCGTGATGACTGGGTGTTGTGTGATGTCCTTAGGTTTAAGTAGTTCTAAGTTCTAGGGGACTGATGACCATAGATGTTAAGTCCCATAGTGCTCAGAGCCATTTGAACCATTTTGCAATCACATGTCAGTTCTAGTATAATATATCTGTCCAATGAATACCCGTTTATCATCTGCATTTCTTCTTGGTGTAGCAATTTTAATGGCCAGTAGTGTATTTACAGACATATTTCTTTTCATGTGCGTTACTTTTTGATCGCGATGAAGATGATATAGTCTTGTGAATGAACCCTCCTATCACATTATCGTTTACGCTTGTGCTTTAAACCTACCGAAATATTAATGTTATTTAGGCTTTTGAGAAGTAACAATGACGCTGCCGGTGCGTTTCGCGACGAGAGAGGCATCAGCTGCTTGGCCGCGGCGTGGCGCTACCAACCTGGGACGGGCAGCGTCCAGCGCATGCTGCGTGGGCGGTTGGCGGGCGGGCGGCGCTCCAACTGCTGCTGCGGCGCCCGGCCTCAAGACGTCATCACTCCTGCAACACGCCGGCGGCGTCTCAGATATCACGTCACCAGCAGGCACAGCAAGGCCGTCTAACACTAGTGGTAGCAGCTGTCACGATGGTTCAAATACTCTCAGCACTATGGGACTTAACTGGAGGTTTACTATATTTTGGTTCAAAAAATCTATTTTTTTAAATTGCATTTTTGGATTCATGAAAGTGTTTGGAAACCAGCCCTGAAACGATTTTTCCGAATACGGAACGGAAATGTTTGTTATTCGCGGTTGAACAAAAAAATGCACCTACCTGAAATCGGCCTTTTTCACGCACCATTGTTTTTCGGGAATTTCGACTTTGTAGCCACGAAAAATTGTTCTATGTGCTTGCCCATGACTAAAACTGATTAAGTGATCAAGGAGCTTACGACATACTAAGGCTTGGCAATCCGACGGCATTCCAATTCGGTGGAACAGATGAGGAAGGCCATTTGGGCAAATTATTTCCACAAGTGTTCGACGGATGACTATCTACAACACCAAAATTGTCCGGCTGGGGAAACTAGTTGGCGCAAGTGGCGCATTGCAGAGGCTACCGGACATCTGGACGAATATCAACACGACCAGCCGCTCTCCAAAGAAGTTCAAAAAGTGATTCACCCGATCTTCGAGGCCGTTTCGGAGGACGAGTTATTGTACCGAGCTTTGGAGGAAACACACAAAATTCAAATGAAAGTTTGAACGCGTGTGTTTGGAAGTTAGTCTCCAAGTATTTGCATTCTGGTTCGAAGACTGTGGAGATTGCGACTTTCCTGGCAGTGAGCAGCTTCAACGAAGGGTATTCAGCAATTTTGGAAACCATGACAACGATGGACGTCACGCTGGGACTCTATTCGACGCAGTTTGCCAAGCTTTCGGACGCCCAGCGGATTGATGCGGCCGACAACTGCTTGTCACCGGCCGTACGAGCGGCTCTGGAGCAGCGCAGGATGGCCCAGATCGAGCAGAACGTCCTCTATGAGGAAGAGAAAGGACTAGTTTATGGACCCTGAATAGCAGATTGACTGTAAGTTGCATAATATTGCATTTATATGTAGTCAAAACTTCAAACACGTTTGTCTCGAAGTGACTTTTTTATTTCGCTCGGTATGGTAACTTCAAATCTACTGAACCGATTGGCATGATTCTTTGTTTCCGACGAATCTAGCTAAATTGTCTAGGAGTTATACCACTTTTATTCCGATCCATCAACTATAAATATTTTTACTTGTCCGACGAAGTCGAAAAATTGGTGAAAAAACCCTATTTTGTTTCAAATGGCCGCCATTTTGTTTCCTATGGTCCAAATAACTTAAGCGAGGAACAAGTCCTAAATAATCTTATATACTTCGCTAACGTCTACTCAATTTGGAATTCAGACGAGCCGGCTGACTTGTGACATACCGCACGTGGTCTACATCGAAATTTTACTTCGTTCCGACGGCGCTTCCGCCTATGTTCTTCGACATTTCCGGTCGAAAAAATTCCAGTTTGTGGAGGAAATATCAGTAAACATTTTGGCCAAATTTGACATTGATATCTGTAACACATCCCGAGAAAAATTTTCAAAGAACATGCTCTTTTCGGGCCAAAGATAGTAAACCTCCCCTTAATATCTGAGTTCATCAGTCCCCTAGCCTTAGAACTACTTAAACCTAACTAACCTAAGGACATCACACACATCTATGCCTGAAGCAGGATTCGAACCTGCGACCGTAGCAGCCGCGTGGTTCTGGACTGTAGCGCCTAGAACCGCTCGGTCACAGTGGCCGGCCTAGCAGTACATTGAGGTGACAAAAGTCATGGCATACCTCCTAATATCGTCCTGAACCTCCGTTTGTCCGGCGTAGTGCAGCAGCTCGACGTGGCATGGATTCAACAAGTCGTCGGAAGTTCCTGCAGAAATATTGAACCATGCTGCCTTTGTAGCCGTCCATAACTGCGAAAGTGTTGCCAGTGCAGGATTTTGTGCACGAACTGAGCTCTCGATTATGTCCCATACATGTCTGTCGGGCGATCTGGGTGGCCAGATATCCGCTCGAACTGTCCAGAATGTTCTTCAAACCAGTCGCGAATAATTGTGGCCTGGTGACATGGTGCACTGCCACCCATAAAAATCCCATCGTTCTTTCGGAACGTGAAGTCCATAAATGGCTGCAAATGGTCTCCAAGTAGCTGAACATAACCATGTCCATTCTATGGTCGGTTCAATGGGCCCACACCATTATGCAACCACCACGGCCTTGTTGACGACTTGGCTTCGTGGCATCTGCGACACGCTCGAACCCCACCAACAGCTCTTACCAACTGAAATTAGGACTCATCTGACCAGGCCACGCTTTTCCAGTCGCTAGGATCCAACCGATATGGTGGCCAGCCCAGTAGGGGCGCTGTAGGTGATGTCGTGCTGATAGCAATTATGGAAAAGACACTCGTGTCGGTCGTTTGCTGCCATAGCCCATTAACGTCAAATTTCGCCGTAGTATCGTAACGGATACGGTCTTCGTACGTCCCACATTTATTTCTGCGATTATTTCACGCTATTTTGTTTATCTGTTACCACTCCCAACTTTATGTAAACGCCGCTGCCCTCGGTGGTTAAGTGAAGGCCTTCGGCTACTGCTTTGTCCGGCGTGAGACGTAATGCCTGAAACTTCTCAGCAAATTGGATCTCGGAATACTTAATTATCTAACGATTACGGAAACGGAATGTCCCATGCGTCTAGCTCCAACCATCGTTCAGCGTTCATAGTCTGTCAATTCCCGTGGTGTGTCCATAATCACACGACTCACCTGACTACAAATGACAGCCTCGCAATGCTTTGTCTTTTAATACCTTGTGCCGGCGTGGTAGCGCCCTCTATGCATATCCATTTCGCTATTCCATGACTTTTGTCACCTCAGTGTATGATACTAGTGAGTTTTAAGGTCCAGGAGCTTTGGAGTGTTGTGTTATGTTTGCAAGGCAGTAATACTACGTTTTCTTGTGTCTTTAGATACAACTTATATTTTTCTCGCCGGCCGCTGTGGCCAAACGGTTATAGGCGCTTCAGTCCGGAACCGCGCGCCTGCTACGGTCGCAGGTTCGCATCCTGTCTCGGGCATGGATGTGTGTGATGTCCTTAGGTTAGTTAGATTTAAGTAGTTTCTAAGTCTAGGGGACTGATGACCTCAGATGTTAAGTCCCACAGTGCTTAGAGCCATTTGAACCATCTTTTTTATATTTTTCTCTAGGTTTTAGGTTGTGCCAACGTCTAGCCCAAAATATAAAATGAAGTAGCAATCGGAAAGTTAAACATAAATAGAGGTAGTTGTATTGTATCGGACAAAGCTGTGTGTGATTGTACTGGACAAAACAAATAGCACAAAAACTTAACATTTTAGGTTTCTTTTTCATTAACAGGCAAAGATGGAAAATTAAACATGAATCGGATGAAAACAACAGGAAGAAAGACTTAGACAAAGTGAGTCTCTTGGAATTACAAACATAGAAGCTAGTGACAAATATTCAGTTCCAAGAAGTACATTAATTAAGTGACAGACCTAAAACTTTACAGGAAAAGAAAGGCAGAGCCACGAAACCAGTTTTAAGAAATAATTCACTGAGGTGACAAAATTCATGGGATAGTGGTATGTACATATACAGATGACACAAGGTAGAAAAGGGCAGTGCATTGGCGAAGCAGCCATTTGTGCTCAAGTGATTCATGTGAAAAGATTTTCGATGCGATTCTGGCCACAGGACAGGAATTAACAATCTTAAAATCGGAATGGTAGTTGGCGCTAAATGCATGGGATATTCCATTTCGGAAATCGTCAGGGAATACAATATTCCAAAATCCAAAGTGTCAAGCGTGTGCCATGAATACCAAATTTCAGGCATTGGCTCTCACCATGGACAACGCAGTGGCCCACGGCCTTCACTTAACGACCGAGAGCGTCGGAGTTTGCGTAGAGTTCTCTGTGCTGACAGACAAGCAACACTGCGTGACATAACCGCAGAAATCAATGTGGGACGGACGACGAACGTATCCGTTAGGACAGTGCAGTGGAACTTGGCGTTAATGGGCTATGGCAGCAGATGACGGACACGAGTGTCTCTGCTAACAGCACGACATCGCCTGCAGCGCCTCTCCTGGGCTCGGGACCATATCTGTTGAACCCTAGACGACTTGTCAGATGAGTCCCGTTTCCAATTGGTATGAGCTGATGGTAAGGTTCGAGAGTGGCACAGGCCCCACGAAGCCATGGACGCAAGTTGTCAACAAGGTGGTGTGCAAGCTGGTGATGGCTACATAGTGGTGTAGCCGGTGTTTACATGGAATATGTTCAAATGTGTGTGAAATCGTATGGGACTTAACTGCTAAGGTCATCAGTCCCTAAGCTTACACACTACTTAACCTAAATTATCCTAAGGACAAACACACACACCCATACCCGAGGGAGGACTCGAACCTCCACCAGGACCAGCCGCACAGTCCATGACTGCAGCGCCTTACATGGAATAGCCTGAGTCCTCTGGTCCAAATGAATCGATGATTGACTGGAACTGGTTATGTTCGGCTGCTTGGAGACCATTTGCAGCCATTCATGGATTTCGTGTTCCAAAACAACGACGGAATTTTCCTGGATGACAATGCACCATGCCACCGGGCGACAGGTGTTCGCGATTGGTTTCAAAAACATTCAGGACGATTTGAGCGAATGAGTTGGCTACCCACGTCACCCGACATACATCTTATCGAACATTTATGGGACATAATTGAGAGGTCGTTCGTGCAAAAAAATCCTGCAACCGGCAACACTTTCGTAATTATGTACGGCTATAGTTGCAGCATGGCTTCAGGGGCATCCAGTTACTTGTTGATTCCTTGTCACGTCGACGCACTGCGCCACGCCAGACAAAATAAGGTCCGACACAGTATTAGGAGGTATTCCATGACTTTTACCACCTCAGTGTATGTCTTTTTCCGAAAGCATTCTGTGAGGAAAAGAAAACAGTATTGTACAATCATGTTAAAAAATTTTTGCCCTTGATTCAAGATGAGTTCTTAAATGTAGTGTAAAAACATGCAGAACAACTAAAAATAAGTGCAATAAGGCAAAGATCATAGTGTAAGACATTGCTGTGATTTTATGAAAAGACGTGAAGACTTAACGGTAAGGACAGCTGAATCCACTAGTTTGCAGCGATCAGGGGGGTTCAGCAGGGAACAGGTTGATAGATTCCTTGAAAAACTAGGCGATATGAGGAAAAATATTAGTTTTGTAAAAATTTACGGTCCTTTTAAAGTTTTTGAAACAAAACTGACATTTTTGCACATTACAATTTCATGTCCAATTCAATCATCCAAAAATTTAAACGACCAAAATGCAAAGATTGGAAAAATATTAAAAAATCAACGAATGTCCAGGTACCTGTATTCTCATGAAATAGTTTATAAATCTATTGATTATAGTACCATAGTATTGTTTAGTGTGCAGAACGTCACAATACAGCCTTCAGAAAATATTATAATTTCGATAAAGCTTACGTGTCTGTTACTACCCGACCTTTACCTACACAAATAGCTTGAATTTTGTGTTCAAATGGTTACTAGTACACTGAAATCCCGCAAGGTGTCTCCCCACACACCCTTCTAAAATCTGTGTGGCACAATGGCGTTGCGGCAAGCGGCTGCGAACTGAGAGGTTTGGTTAGTTGTTTTTCAGCATATTCCCACAGTCATGTTGCTGTGAGCTCACTGTTTTGCGATGGCTGACCTGAAAAGGCAACATTTTTTTCAAGCTTGGGAAAACCTCCGCAAAAACTCGCCAAATGTTGAAACTACTTTTTCCAGACAGAGCTTTAGGTCAGAGACAGACTCATGACTGGTGTCATCCCTTCAAAAAGAAACAAATATCTATTCGTCATGACGAACGTTCCGATCGGGGGTCAATTGACATCACACCAGAAGATAACTGGAGATTGAGGTATCCGATTCTGTAAGATCAAAAACAGACTATCCAAGTCTTCTGCAACACCGTTGAAGTAAGTTATGATATGCATGAACGTAGTCTGTTAAAAGAACTGATCCTGTGACAGATAGTGGCGAAGATTGTGACCGACGCTTCAAGGCAATCAAAAGCAGCATTGTGTGGAAATTTGCTGGGAATTTACGCAGCTGCTTCAAGACGATCCCAACTTTCTTTCAAAGGTTTGGAACTGGTGGCGAAGGTTGGATTTTTGTCTCTAGGACGCTGAAACTACTGTAACCAGCAATGGAATATTCCTTCTTCAACTCGAGCAAAAACGCCCGACAATTCGAGAGTAAGATTATGTGCCTGTTGACTTTTTTTTATTATTTTTTTTATACAGATGGGATTTTCCCTCCATGTCAGGTTGGTTGGTTGGTGGATTTGGGGAAGGAGACCAGACAGCGTGGTCATCGGTCTCATCGGATTAGGGAAGGATTGGGAAGGAAGTCGGCCGTGCCCTTTGAGAGGAACCATCCCGGCATTTGCCTGGAGTGATTTAGGGAAATCACGGAAAACCTAAATCAGGATGGCCGGACGCGGGATTGAACCGTCGTCCTCCCGAATGCGAGTCCAGTGTGTAACCACTGCGCCACCTCGCTCGGTCCTCCATGTCAGGCTGTCGATAATAAGTTTTATATCCAGCAGTGTTCTAAGTCGTTTGAGGGGGGATGTGAGGAGAAAACATCTACATAAGAAACGTATAAACAATTGGGCGCTCCATTATGACAATGGACGACTGCGTGAGGCCTATATTATTCACGAATTTTTGGCTTAAAATTTGATGACAGTTATTCAATTAGATACAGTGATTCAAGTAGAATTGCAGGGGGTGCTATACCCCGTAACAAAGATACACTACCAAGATTCATTCCAAAAGTGGCAGAAACGGTGGGATCGGTGTTTAATTTTTTTAGGTGGTACACTGTGGTCGTGAAAGGACCGAATCGTTAAGTTGTAAGCGTCAATGAGAGTTATGTCTAACAGTGTCTGCCCACTGACACAATGTATTTATATGTTTGTATTTATCGGAACATTTTTCACCACAGCCGCGGCATCCCTAGTGGACGCTCATTTGTTTTCTTTAACAATATAAACGATAGAAAATCAATATGATTGGAATATGTGGACACTTGGCTGTTCTTACTGTTTACATCATTTTTTGCCCATCTATATGTTACCTTCAGTCAAAATTTCACTTTTCTGTGAAAGTCTGCCCGTTCACCCACAGATCTGTATTTAATGCAGCATACTGTCTGAAACATAAGGTTGCTCAAATAATAACTATAGAGAGAATTTGTCCCATGGTAACAAATCTGAGGCAAAAAACTTTAACGTATGACAGCGTTGACACTTACTGATACTGTAATGATCCTAGTCTGAGTCTTGTGAGATGAGGCACTTTCAGCTTCTTGAATAGTCGTATTGTACTTTATATCTCGGCAGTCTACGTAATTGTCTGGTAGCCACAGATCACCAAGATCTGTGGACATCAGGCAAATGCGTACATCACCACGATAAAAAAGGAGAATACCACTAATCAGTGACCTTAAAAACATCATACTGTAAACAGAACTAGAGCAGTAGTAACTGTCAACGTAGTATATTGACATTTCTTGGCCAACAAATGTTTACTGATGTCAGAGTTTTAGGCCTAATTTCCAGTATAGGAATTATCTGAGCGTAACAGAATTGCAGATGCTATCCTTTATTCATAGTGTATCTGTGTCTGAAATGTGTGGACTGTCTCAGAAAAACGAAATAAAGTAATCTAACGGCAAATTACAATTAGACAAATAAATAATTAGCCCAGTCAACGAAGCCAAAAAAGGTCGATTAGCGGAAAAATCGTGTAGTGGCAAATTTTTGCACAGTACTAGGAGGGAGTGTGCTGAACATCATACTAAACATCCTGATCGGTGGGGTGTGAGCGTTGTGGTGGGAGGCGGGGGGAGGGTGGTTCAAGGTAACTTTTTTACGTTTTTCTCCAATAACTTGAAAACGCGGCTCCTAGCGAAAATGATTCTCAGTACGATATCAAAGCTACATAACATTTCCTATAAAAAAGGTCCTGTTCATTTTTTCTCAAGTACTAACAGTTCCGCCGTTGCAGGGGATGGAAAAACTGCAGATTATTAAAAATATTGTTTTAAGGGTATAAAATTACACTACTGGTCATTAAAACTGCTACACCACGAAGACTCGAAATTTAGCCGACAGGAAGAAGACTCTGTGATATGCAAATGATTAGCTTTTCAGAGCATTCACACAAGGTTGGAGCCGGTGGCGACATATGCAACGTGCTGGCATGAGGAAAGTTTCCAACCGATTTCTCATACACAAACAGCAATTGGCCGGCCTTGCCTGGTGAAACGTCGTTGTGATGCCTCATGTAAGAAGGAGAAATGCGTACCATCACGTATCCGACTTTGATAAAGGTCGGATTGTAGCCTTTCGCGATTGCGGTTTATCGTATCGCGACATCGCTGCTCGCTTTGGTAGAGATCCAATGGCTATTAGCAGAATATGGAATCGATGGGTTCAGGAGGGTAATACGGAACGCCGTGCTGGATCCCAACGGCCTCGTATCACTAGCAGTCGAGATGACAGGCATCTTATCCGCATGGCTGTAACAGATCGTGCAGCCACGTCTCGATCCCTGAGTCAACAGATGGGGGCGTTTGTAAGACAACAACCATCTGCACGAACAGTTCGACGGCGTTTGCAGCAGCATGCACTATTAGCTCGGAGACCATGGCTGCGGTTACCCTTGACGCTGCATCACAGACAGGAGCGCGCGATGGTGTACTCAACGACGAACCTGGGTGCACGAATGGCAAAACGTCATTTTTTCGGATGAATCCAGTTTCTGTTTACAGCATCATGATGGTCGCATCCGTGTTTGGCGACATCGCCGTGAACGCACATTGGAAGCGTGTATTCGTCATCGCCATACTGGCGTATCACCCGGCGTGACGGTATGGGGTGCCATTAGTTACACGTCTCGGTCACCTCTTGTTCGCATTGACGGCACTTTAAACAGTGAACGTTAGATTTGTGTTACGACCCGTGGCTCTACCCTTCGTTCGACCCTTGCGAAACCCTACATTTCAGCAGCATAATGCACGACCGCATATTGCGGGTCCTGCACGGGCGTTTCTGGATACAGAAAATGTTCGACTGCTGCCCTGGCCAGCACATTCTCGAGATCTCTCACCAATTGAAAACGTCTCGTCAACGGTGGCCTAGCAACTGGCTCGTCACAATACGCCAGTCACTACTCTTGATGAACTGTGGTATCGTGTTGAAGATGCATGGGCAGCTGTACCCGTATACGCCATCTAAGCTCTGTTTGACTCAATGCCCAGGCGTATCAAGGCCGTTATTACGGCCAGAGGTGGTTGTTCTGGGTACTGATTTCTCAGGATCTATGCACCGAAATTGCGTGTTAATGTAATCACATGTCAGTTCTAGTATCATATATTTGTCCAATGGCCGGCCGAAGTGGCCGTGCGGTTAAAGGCGCTGCAGTCTGGAACCGCAAGACCGCTACGGTCGCAGGTTCGAATCCTGCCTCGGGCATGGATGTTTGTGATGTCCTTAGGTTAGTTAGGTTTAACTAGTTCTAAGTTCTAGGGGACTAATGACCTCAGCAGTTGAGTCCCATAGTGCTCAGAGCCATTTGAACCATTTTTTTGTCCAATGAATACCCGTTTATCATCTGCATTTCTTCTTGGTGTAGTAATTTTAATGGACAGAAGTGTAATTTTCGTGTTTAAATAAAGTGAGTTATAAACAAATATCAAATGTGTGTACCACGTGTAAGTACAGTATAGGTATGTTAAGAGATAAATTGTGTCCCATGGGGGTAACAGGGCGAAAGGGAGCATGTGTGGGGTAGAAGCGCGGTGTAGGATAGATCGCTGGGTTGTGCTCATGCGCTTCCCTTCATCCTAAGTCAGCAAACTGAAGATCGAACAGGCGATTTGCCACTCTATCTACCCCACTATGTCACAAGAAGCAACTACAGGATGCTTCACAAAGTTATGTCCACCGTCCACAGTGTGCCTTTATATCACACGCCACACAGTGCACAAACATGCCCGGGGGTTGTTTATTTTCCACAAAATGCCTTAACAATACGTGGAATGCAGATATGAGTTACTTACTGTACTAATAAAAGATACGCGTATGGAAAGAATCCACCTAAATCTCTGCACGCTGTTCTCCACTGCTTGAGGGATAATGGACTCTTAGTCATACTGCACGGCAATTGTAGTGCTTTTCCGGGAAAGACAAATTCCACCACTACAAGCGCCGCTCGATTTTCATTTTGCAGACAGGCGTTTTCTGCCTCTTCTCTTATGTGAGTAGACAAAATATCTTCACCGAGCTCGTGTCTGTATAGTGGAATAATTTTCAGTTTACTAAGTGAGCCCTTATTTGCTGTTATTGATTGAATTGTTATGTAAAAAAATTCAACAGCTGGAGCTGTCTGCCAGACTGAAGAACCTGTCCCAAGTGTAACATGCTGTCAATACGTATTCGACGATGACGATTTCTGTGGTGTCACAGCCAGACACCACACGTGCTAGGTGGTAGCTTAAATCGGCCGCGGTCCTGTAGTACATGTCGGACCCGCGTGTCGCCACTGTGTGATCGCAAACCTAGCGCCACCACAAGGCAGGTCTCGAGAGACTGACTCGAACTCAGCCCAGTTGTACGGACGACAGAGCTAGCGACTAGACGTACGAAGCCTTTCTCTCTCATTAGCCGAGAGATAGAATAGCCTTCAGCTAAGTTAATGGCTACGAACTAACAAGGCGCCATTAGCCTTACAGTGATTGTAATTAGAGTCTCACTTGTGTTCACCATAGAGATGTACAAGAAGAAATTAAAGATAAGTATATGAGAAACTCCATTCTTTTCTTCATAGCATTAATTACGTATCCTGTTCCAGTACTTCACGCCCGTCTGCGTTAGTCTCGCGTGCCCTTTAAGCCACCTCTATCTACAAGGTGTTGGCCCAGCTGCCGACACATCAATTTCATTGTCTTCACTATCATGGTCTGGAATACTTTTCACAGCATAAAGGGTATCAAACGCATCACCCCAGTTTAAGCTCTTCCAACTTCTGAAGAGACCCAGAGGCTTATAATCCAGCCATCTACAACTTAGGTACCTATATGTTATAGAAATTCAGGTATTTCGACATAAGCCAAGGTTTTGCATCGCAGCACATTACTGTTCTAGACTTGCACATTATCTGTCCCATTCCATCAGACACATTTACATCCATGTAGGAAGGTATACTGTGAATGTGTGGTAAGTAGCTCCACTCTACAAGTGCCAGCAATTCCTGATTGGAAAAGATTTTTGCAACCCAGCAGTAACACAATTAACGGCGAGAGAAGAGTAGTAACTTCCTGGTAATCCATTAATTCATCACGAAGCGACTACAATACTATTACACGGCTTTACAATGTGCTGTCAACGATAGACAGCAGCAAGACTTCACATTTGCCAATCCAATCCCTTTACCAACAACGCAACATGGGACACTGTCTACATGCGACTTACAAATTAAGCACTTCTCAGCCATTGTTTACAGGCACGTATTTTCTATAATGGCCCAATTTACCACTCGCAAAAAGTACTCATTTAATAAACTGAAAATAATTCCACTATATAATCACGAGCTCACTGAAGTTAGTTGTTCTACTTACATGTAGAACTGGAGAGGAAGTGATGGGGAGGTATAGTCTGTCTGAAAAATGAAAAGCGAGCAGTGATTGTAGAGGGGGAATTTGCCTTTCCCGGAAGAGCTCTACAGCTGCTGTAGAGGATAATTAAGAATCAACTTCCTCTCTAGCAATGTAGAACAGCGTGCAGAGATTTAGGTGGATTCTTTCCATATGCGTATGTTGTATTAGTCTTATAAGTAACACATGTCTGCATTCCACGTATCGTTAACACATTTTGTTGAAAATAAACATCCCCCGGATAAGTTTGTACACTGTGTAGCCTGTGATGTTAATGTACACCGTGGACGGTCGGCATAACTGTAGTTACTTCTTGTGACATAGTGGGGTAGATAGAGTGGGAAATCACCTGCTCGATCTTCAGTTTGCAGACCTATGAAGAAGGGAAGTGCGTGAACACAATCCGGCAACCTACCTTACCCCGCGCTTCTACCCCACACATCCCCTCCCCTCCCCCTACACCCAATTACATTCCCAGAACGAAATTTATCCCTTAATATTGCTGAACTGCACTTAGAGGTGTTTTTGATCCACTACATTGTTGCTTCTTAGTGTGGAAATCCTGTACAACAGTATGACATAGGCTATATTTGCTTTAATTATTCTCTCATCTGGTAAAAAGATCAGTTCTTATCAGCTTAATATCTGTTACGTCCCGCATGACAGGACTAGACTATGAAAATCAATTTTCACTCATGACGGAGTGCTATGTGCATACTCTACCTCTGTCACAGGATGGCTCCTCCCTTTCGAACTCTCAAGGTAGTGAAATGCCGCGTCACCTATGAAGTCTCTTAAGGTAGCCAAATAGCAGCACAGAGGATTGGAAATACCTGGATATTACTACGTATCACTTTATAAATTCGGTAACATAGCTCATTTTATTACGATGACCGTCTCTGCCTGTGTAGATGGGAGATTGAAATTTCGTTAAAAGATCTCCACACAGCGAAAAAACGCATGATTACCACACCAACTGGCGAATCATACCTGTGGCACTCTATCCCTCGCTTCCACCCGCAGGCGCCACGTCAGTGATATCAAATTGATTGACAGATTAATTGAATTGATTACGAGAGTCCCTTTGCATGATGAGTAATTTTTTTCCTTGAGTCAACAGATGGGGACGCCAGGTAAGAATCCCTTGAGGGAAGGCGATGTTCTTCTCGAGGCACACTATTGAGAATGTAGAGAACCGACATTTATAGCTGACTGCAGAAGGTTTCTTCTGCCGCCAACATACATTTCGCGTAATGGTCACGAAGGTAAGGTAGGAGAATTAGCTCTCATACGCGGGCGTGTACACTACTGGCCATCAAAATTGCTACACCACGAAGATGACGTGCTACAGACGCGAAATTTAACCGACAGAAAGAAGATGCTGTGATATGCAAATGATTAGCTTTTCAGAGCATTCACACAAGGTTGGCGCTGGTGGCGACACCTACAGCGTACTGACATGAGGAAAGTTTCCAACCGATTTCTCATACACAAACAGCAGTTGACCAGCGTTGCCTGGCGATACGTTGTTGTGATGCCTCGTCTAAGGAGGAGAAATGCGTACCATCACGTTTCCGACTTTGATAAAGGTCGGATTGTAGCCTATCGCGATTGCGGTTTATCGTATCGCGACACTGCTGCTCGCGTTGGTCGAGATCCAATGACTGTTAGCAGAATATGGAATCGGTGGGTTCGGGAGGGTAATACGGAACGCCGTGCTGGGTCCCAACGGCCTCGTATCACTAGCAGTCGAGATGACAGGCATCTTATCCGCATGGCTGTAACGGATCGTGCAGCCACGTCTCGATCCTTGAGTCAACAGATGGGGACGTTTGCAAGACAACAACCATCTGCACGAACGGTTCGACGACGGTTGCAGCAGCATGGACAGTCAGCTCGAAGACCATGGCTGCGGTTACGCTTGACGCTGCATCACAGGCAGGAGCGCGCGATGCTGTACTCAACGACGAACCTGGGTGCACGAATGGCAAAACGTCATTTTTTCGGATGAATCCAGTTTCTGTTTACAGCATCATGATGGTCGCATCCGTGTTTGGCGACATCGCCGTGAACGCACATTGGAAGCGTGTATTCGTCATCGCCATACTGGTGTATCACCCGGCGTGATGGTATGGGGTGCCATTGGTTACACGTCTCCGTCACCTCTTGTTCGCATTGACGGCACTTTGAACAGTGGACGTTACATTTGAGATGTGTTACGACCTGTGGCTCTGCCCTTCATTCGATCCCTGCGAAACCCTACATTTCAACAGGATAATGCACGATCGCATCTTGCAGGTCCTGTACGGGCCTTTCTGGATACAGAATATGTTCGACTGCTGCCCTGGCCAGCACGTTCTCCAGATCTCTCACCAATTGAAAACGTCTCGTCAATGGTGGCCGAGCAACTGGCTCGTCACAATACGGCAGTCACTACTCTCGATGAACTGTGGTATCGTGTTGAAGATGCATGGGTAGCTGTACCTGTACACGCCATCCAAACTCTGTTTGACTCAATGCCCAGGCGTATCAAGGCCGTTATTACGGCCAGAGGTGGTCGTTCTGGGTACTGATTTCTCAGGATCTATGCACCGAAATTGCGTGAAAATGCAATCACATGTCAGTTCTAGTATAATATATTTTTCCAATGAATACCCGTTTATCATCTGCATTTCTTTTTGGTGTAGCAATTTCGATGGCCACTAGTGTAGATAGACATTTTTCCCCATGCTCTGTTTGCGAGTAGATTAAGAAATGTAACGACAAATAGTGGTACAGGGTACCCTCGCCACGCACTGTATGATGGCTTGCGAAGTATGCGTATAGATGTAGCTGTAAATGTAGTCTACCGATTAAGATTTCAAGCCATTCATTTATTGGTTCACAGAACTCACAGAGGAATATTGTCCCCTTTTTATCGAGAAAACGAAAGATGTGACGTCTGCTGCTGATTGTCTATCAGTAAAAACCTTCGTATTAGCCTCTAATTTTCCCACTGCAGTCATTTCGCGAGACCTATGTGAGAGGCTGTAATGTGTTTGCTCACAAAATTTAGAAAAAGTGGTGTAGAGTCACCTCTCAACTCCCCTTTTGTCAGAATATCGCTTACCCGACATATTCTCACGAATCTTCCAGTCTTTGAAATACAGCATTCGAATCCACCTGATTTTAACAAGTACGATATGTGCCCCGCCAAGTCAAAGACTCCTGTTAATTCTTTCGAAATCCCATCACGTTCTGACAGTAATGTTTCATTAGTTAGAAAGCCGCGCGTGATTAACCGAGCGGTCTAAGGCGATGCAGTCATGGACTGTGCGGCTAGTCCCGGCGGAGGTTCGAGTCCTCCCACGGGCATGGGTATGTGTGTTTGTCCTTAGGATAATTTAGGTTAAGTAGTGTGTAAGCTTAGGGACTGATGACCTCATAAGATTTCACATACATTTTTTTGAACATTAGTTAGAAGGCTACGTAGAACCCCACCCGTCACTGAGTAGGCAGAGAGCTATCACAACAATAAAATAGCTCATCACATTTTTTATACTGCAGCCATATCGCCGTGGCTGTCCCGCACTTCGAATACTCGTTCATAATATTTACATAGTCGTAAGTCCTTGAACATTTTTATACTTCCTCGATCAATTCGTCGATCAATTGAGGCACAGCCGCTAATTTTCTGATTGCGGTCACTTCACGAGAATAAGCGGTAAAGAGATAACCTCTCACCCTACCTTCTGTCAGAGTATCGCTTACCCCTCATATTCTCTCGAATCTCCCAGTCTTCGATATATAGCGACATGTACCCCCACACAAGTCATAGATCATTGCTAATTTTCTCGAAATCACATCCCGCTACGACAGCACTGTTCCATTAGTTGGAAAGCTGTCTAGCACTCTACCTGTCTACATCTGCATCTACATGGATACTCTGCAAATCATATCTAAGTGCCTGGTAGAGGGTTCATCGAACAACCTTCACAATTTTCTATTATTCCAATATCGTATAGCGTGCGAGAAGAATGAACACCTATATCTTTCCGTAGGACGTCTGATTCCGCTTACTTTATCGTGGTGATCGTTCCTCCCTATGTATTTCGGGGTCAACAAAATATTTTCGTATTCGAGGGAGAAAGTTGGTGATTGGAATTTCGTGAGAAGAATCCGTCGCAACGAAAAACGCCTTTCTTTTAATGATGTCCATCCCAAATCCTGTATCATTTCTGTGACTCTCTCTCCCGTATTTCGCGATAATACAAAAAGTGCCTTCCTTTTAACTTTTTCGATGTACTCAGTCAGTCCTTTCTGGTAAAGATCCCACACAGCGCAGCAGTATTCTAAAAGAGGACGGACAAGCGTAGTGTAGGCAGTCTCCTTAGTAGGTCTTTTACATTTTCTAAGTGTCCTGCCAATGAAACGCAGTCTTTGGTTAGCCTTCCCCACAACATTTTCTGTGTGTTCCTTTCAATTTAAATTGTTCGTAATTGTAATTCCTAGGTATTTAGTTGAATTTACGGCTTTTAGATTAGACTGACTTATCGCGTAACCGAAGTTTAACGCGTTCTTTTTAGCACTCATGTGGATGACGTCACACTTTTCGTTATTTAAGGTCAACTGCCACTTTTCGCGCCATTTCGATATTTCTTCTAAATCGTTTTGCAGTTTGTTTTGATCTTCTGATGACTTTATTAGTCGATAAACGACAGCGTCATCTGCAAACAGCCGAAGACGGCTGCCCAGATTGTCTCCCAAATCGTTTATATAGATAAGGAACAGCAAAGGGCCTATAACACTACCTTGGGGAACGCCAGAAATCACTTCTGTTTTACTCGATGACTTTCCGTCAATAACAACGAACTGTGACCTCTCTGACAGGAAATCACAGATCCAGTCACATAACAGACGATATTCCATAAGCACGCAATTTCACTACGAGCCGCTTGTGTGGTACAGTGTCAAAAGCCTTCTCGAAATCCAGAAATACGGAATCGATCTGAAATCCCTTGTCAATAGCACTCAGCACTTCATGTGAATAAAGAGCTAGTTGTGTTTCACAGGAACGATGTTTTGTAAACCCATATTGACTGTGTGTCAATAGAGCGTTTTGTTCGAGGTAATTCATAATGTTCGAACATAATGTATGTTCTAAAATCCTGCTGTATATCGACATTAACTATATGGGCCTGTAATTTAATGGATTACTCCTACTACCTTTCTTGAATATTGGTGTGACCTGTGCAGCTTTCCAGTCTTTGGGAACGGATCTTTTGGCGAGCGAACGGTTGTATGTGATTGTTAAGTATGGAGATAATGCATCAGCATACCCCGAAAGGAACCTAATTGGTATACAGTCTGGACCAGAAGACTCTCTTTTATTAAGTGATTTAAGTTGCTTCACTACTCCGAGGATATTTACTTCTACGTTACTCATGGCCGTGCGGTTAAAGGCGCTGCAGTCTGGAACCGCAAGACCGCTACGGTCGCAGGTTCGAATCCTGCCTCGGGCATGGATGTTTGTGATGTCCTTAGGTTAGTTAGGTTTAACTAGTTCTAAGTTCTAGGGGACTAATGACCTCAGCAGTTGAGTCCCATAGTGCTCAGAGCCATTTGAACCATTTTTACGTTACTCATGTTGGCAGCTGTTCTCGATTTGAATTCTGGAATATTTACTTCGTCTTTCTGTCACTGGCTATATGGAGAGATGTCACAAAGAGAAAAAAACAGCACATTTACGTCCTGGGATAAATTTACCACTATGCGGATGCTCGCATCCAGATATTTTTTACGATTGATACTGCTTCTCGCTATTTGTTGTGAATGACTAAATAGATCAGTAACAGATCCCTTGGGCTATTTTAGATCATTAGTTACACTTATCTACACTCATCTCCAACGCCAACCAATCCTCAACCCTCTGCAAATCGCTATAGCTTACAGGTGTCGCAGCCCTGTTATAGACAGAAGTATACATCTAAATACGTATTCTGCAAACCGCTGCACGGCGTGGACTGTGTCGTATCAGTACCTCAGGTCACATGTGTAATGATCGAGTAATGTCTGCATGCCTCTGTATGTATCATAATCTTCTATATGATCGCTGCGCCAGATATAGGATTTTTTAATGGTCAAGAAAATCTGGCTGTTGCACCTTTGCTGCACGAGGTCTGCACAAAGAAAATATGATACATTTGCAACTCAGGACGAGTTATAATGTCCTTTATCGCATTGTACTGCAATGATCACTACGCTAGATATGTGACGGCATAATGGTATCAGAATCTTCGTTGACAGAATAGTGTTTCACCAGAAATACGTCACCAGTTTTTCAATTGGGATATACCTCGATAATAAAATTCTAACAGTATCACAGAACTTCCAACTCGCACTCTATCCACTGAATCATTTACATCGGAGCAACAACCTCGCATTTCCACGCACAAGTCAGAATGCTGCAACAGTAGGGAAAGATTCGGGGTTACACTGTAGTATGTTCATTTTTCCCCCACATGCTCTTCGGGAGTGGACTAACCACGATACCGTATTCCGCCTAGAACAGATCATATCCCCATGGCAGAACTCATATGCGTGGTTTAGTTAATTATTTAGAGCCAAACGGATCACCTATAGTCCTATACGCTTATGCGACTATAGTGCATCGAGAGCCAATTAACGAACAAGTACAAGCCAGACCAAACCAATGTCGATGTTTCCTCCAGCAACAGCAGTCATTTAGTCCCTCTTACACCTCGAACTGAATTGCAGTGCCGCAGCCTCGAGGTGACATATCGACGGAAATTGTAGCCTGTCGCTTCCTACGCTTTCACTTCTTAGTGACATATCCTTCTACTTTAGCTGACGGACCCATGAATCCTCAGAGTTTTGGTTGCTTCCCTTAAGATTCCAGCAAATGATCTGACCTTTCATGTCAACATTTCAACTCTCCACCACAATGGAAACACATGGTTTCATCTCCGGTACCAATATAAAATCAACCAGATTCATTTAATCTGTTAGGGCGTTGCTTAATAGTTGAAGTCCAATCATCGAAAGATGCCATCGTTGCATCGTATGTTCCATATTTAAGATGAGCTGATCTCCCGCACTTCACAGGTCGAACTGCATAACGATGCTGCTTCAGGAGATGAATGTATGAGTATCTCCACTTTGCATAGGTAACAAGTATCGTACAAAACAAATAGTTCGATCCACCGATATACCTCCCTAACACCCTCAGACATCCACTACGTTGCAGAACGTCCTGCTTTCAAAGGTCCCTATATATATGGCACACTCTAAAGATCCAAGATGCTGACATCTATGCTCACGTGATCATTATGTCACTTCTGGCAACGTATTCTAAATTTGCTTGCAAACATAGTACAGTTGTAAACACACATCGCAGTTTCGCTGTTTTTCTGAATGTACATGTATCAGTTTCTTGGTACAGGGAAGGTCCGGATACGGCCAGGATAGAGCTCATAGGTGAATCCACAACACATTACGTCCAGGATGGGGTTCGAAGATGGACCAACCACACTTTATGGTGTGGATATGGTTTTAAGGTAGATCCGCCATGCATTACGGCAGGGACAGTATTCGAAGGTGGATCCCCCACGCATTACGTCCGAGATGGGGTTCGAAGTTGAATCCACCAGTGATACATCCAAGTGGTGTCTGAAGGTGGATCCACCAGCTATAGGTTCGGAATAGGTCTGGAAGGTGAATGGACCCCTTGTGGCCAAGGTGTCGTCTGAAGGTTGATTCACCAGCGGTGGGTCCGTGGTAGGTTGTGGGGCCCTCCATCAAGAAACCGATACACATATATACAGAAAAATAGCGCAACTACGCTAGATGTTTACAACTGTACTACATTTATAACCAAAATTAGAATACGTCGTCAGAAGTGACGTCATGATCACGTGAGAAGAAGTGTAAGTATCTTGGATCTTTAGATTAGGCTATATATAAAGGCATCTTTGAAAGCAGGTCGCTCTGTAATTCTGGATGTCTGAGGGTGTTGGGGAGGTATATCGGTGGGTCGAACTGTTTATTTTCTACCATACTTATAACCTGTGCAGAGTGGAGATACTCCCACATTCATCTTCTGAATCTGCATCATTATGCAGTTCAACGTGTGATGTGCAGAATATTAATTTATCTCATCCTAAATATAGAACACGCAATGCGAGGCTGTAGTTTTCAATGGTTGGACTTCAGCTATTAAGCAGCGTACTGACAAACTAAATGAAGCTGGTTTCTTTTATACTGTTGTGGGAGATAAAACTGCGTATTTCCATTGTGGTGGAGGATTGAAATAGTGGAATGAAACGAATAACACATGTGTTTAACATTCTGTGTGGTTTTCCAAGTGGTTGTTTGTACTTCTTGCGAGGGTAAGGATTTTTTGGATGATATTTAACAGGAAAGGGGTGCAAAAATTAATGCAAAGGTTGCAGCTAATAATAAATCTCCATCACATCATATGAAAGCAGCATCAGAACACCACGTGACTGCGAGAGGTCCTGACAATGTTCACCTGTATAAAATCTGCTACCAGGAAGAAATGGAAGTTCTATACCTTCCTCGCAGATACACTACGTGATCAAAAGTATCCGGACACCTGGCTGAAAATGACTTACAAGTACGTGGCACCCTCCATCGGTAATGCTGGAATTCAATATGGTGTTGACCCACACTTAGCCTTGATGACAGGTTCCGCTCTCGCAGGCATACGTTCAATCAGGTGCTGGAAGGTTTCTTGGGGAATGGCAGCTCATTCTGCACGGAGTGCTGCACTGAGGAGAGGTATCGATGTCGGTCGTTGAGGCCTGGCACAAAGTCGGCGTTCCAAAACATACCAAAGGTGTTCTATAGGATTCAGGTTAGGACTCTGTGCAGGCCAGTCCATTACTGGGATGTTATTGTCGTGTAACCACTCCGCCACATGCCGTGCATTATGAACAGGTGCTCGATCGTGTTGAAAGATACAATCGTCATCTCCGAAGAATTGATCATCAACAGTAGGAAGCAAGAAGTTGCTTAAAACATCAATGTAGACCTTTGCTATGATAGTGCCACGCAAAACAACAAGGGGTGCAAGCCCCCTCCATGAAAAACACGACCACACCATAACACCATCGCCTCCGAATTTTACTGTAGGCACTACGCACGCTGGCAGATTACGTTCACCGGGCATTCGCCATACCCACAGCCTGCCATCGTATCGCCACATGGTGTACTGTGATTCGTCACTTCACACAACGTTTTTACACTGTTCAATCGTCCAATGTTTACCCTCCTTACACCAAGTGAGGCATCGTTTGGTATTTATCGGTGTGATGTGTGGCTTATGAGCAGCCGCTCGACCATGAAATCCAAGTTTTGTCACCTCCCACCTAACTGTCATAGTACTTTCAGTGAATCCTGATGCAGTTTGGAATTCCTGTGTGATGGTCTGGATAGATGTCCACCTATTACACATTACGACCCTCTTCAACTGTCGGCGGTATCTGTCAGTCAATAGACGAGGTCGGCCTGTACGCTTTTGTGCTGCACGTGTCCCTTCACGTTTCCACTTCACTATCACATCGGAAACAGTGGACCTAGGGATGTTTAGGAGTGTGGGAGTCTCGCGTACAGACGTATGACACAAGTGACACACAATCACCTGACCACGTTCGAAGCCTGTGAGTTCCGCGGAGCGCCCCATTCTGCTCTCTCACGATGTCTAATGATTACTGAGGCCGCTGATATGGAGTACCTGGCAATAGGTGCCAACACAATGCATCTAATATGAAAAACGTATGTTTTTGGGGGCATCCGGATACGTTTGATCACATAGTGGATATTGCTGCTTGCGTTAAATGTGGACCTACCCTTTCCTTGGGTGCTGTGTGTCAGAGACATGTTTGAACTACAATAAGAGAATTTTTGACGAGGGCAACGATGTTGTAAGAGGCATTATTACTTTATGGTGTACCCTTTAAGCCGGCCGAAGTGGCCGTGCGGCTCTAGGCGCTGCAGTCTGGAACCGCGAGACCGCTACGGTCGCAGGTTCGAATCCTTCCTCGGGCATGGATGTGTGTGATGTCCTTAGGTTAGTTAGGTTTAAGTAGTTCTAAGTTCTAGGGGACCGATGACCTCAGAAGTTGAGTCCCATAGTGCTCAGAGCCATTTGAAACATTTGTACCCTTTATACATTGTTAATAGAAAATTAGAAGAATAATGTATTATCGTTAAAATGTGTTCTTTTCTTGCTTTTTTCCTACACCAATCACACTTATGTCTGCTCTTAATATGATACCTATGATGGTACACTGATCTGCGCTGAATAATCGTGATTTTTTTTAGTGTCAAAGCATATAATTGACATAGAATACCAACGTCCTGTCAACGTATGCAGTCTTCCATTATGCTAAAAACCATCATTTCGTCCCCACTAGAGTACTACTGTTAAGATCAGTGCTGCACAGTTCCATATGATACTGTAACAAATGCTTTCCAACATGTACTACTCACGAAGGTGGTAGCGACTACATTCTGTGTTAGGGTATACTGCAGGGAGAAAAAGAAAATCTGGGTACTGCCTACGACCATGCGTCATATTACTTTCGTATAAAGCATTACACAACACACGTAATCGTAACTGGTGGTTGAAAGTGCTCGACTTGTTAATGCATGCAGTATATGTTGGATAGATGGATGATGTTGTATATCAGTACCTTAATAGGGGAAGTCTATGCACTATTTTCCACAGTTACGATCAGGTGTATGTTAATGCATGCAGTATATGTTGGATAGATGGATGATGTTGTATATCAGTACCTTAATAGGGGAAGTCTATGCACTATTTTCCACAGTTACGATCAGGTGTATATTAGGAGCAATTGTTATGGATGCATCGGGAATATAAAAACTCTGTCTAAAGCAGAAATAGTTGATGTTGAGATAGACCATCAGTCTGTGCTATTGCAGTGGCCTTCTATAGGTAGCTGCTAGCTTATGGGTTAGAATAAACTCTAGAATTTTTTTTATCTGAATGGATATGTGCGACTACATAACGTTTGGGAGAAATGTTTACATTTTCCTCCGCTAAAAAGAACTTGGTTTTTAAGCTCTGATTTATAACTAAGGAGACTGACTTTTTGTGTATGATCCCGTCTAAATGCTACCGATATGGAAGTACATTTCAAAAATCAGTATGGCACGTAAATGGTGTGGAAGACTGTAGTTTGAATGCAAAATTTGCTAATGGTGGGAGAAGCACCACCCACAACATCACTGTACTTACATAGCTCTGACAGACGTTTGGAGATTAAGTTAGATGCATCTCATTCCATTGCACCGCTAGGTTATGGGTATTTTTCCCCCTAAGCAAATTACACTTCGAAATCAGGATGGGTTCTATAAGGACATATATGGCACGGAAGACTGTAGTTTTAATGGCACTTATTAATGGCAGGAGGGAGCATCACACACAGCACTGCTGTACTTAAAAAGCCCTGACTTACATTCGGAGATTATGCGACAGTATTTCGCAAATAATTATTTTTGTAGGCTTTGAATTCTGTTTTTATTGCATCCAAAATCTGTTGGAGTTGGTATACCACCTTGCATTGAACTTTCGTTGAACTTAGAATGGCTGAATGACCGAAATCACAAACAACATATTCCATAGCCATGCTGCCGCTATCGTAAGCGAGATAGTACCACAGATATACTCTCGCTCCACTGAAGCACGTACCGTTTTCTGACTCCCACATACGTGCATGACACCTTGATGCTTTAGTAATCTACATCTACATTCTACATCTACATTTATACTCCGCAAGCCACCCAACGGTGTGTGGCGGAGGGCACTTTACATGCCACTGTCATTACCTCCCTTTCCTGTTCCAATCGCGTATGGTTCGCGGGAAGAACGACTGCCGGAAAGCCTCCGTGCGCGCTCGAATCTCTCTAATTTTACATTCGTGATCTCCTCGGGAGGTATAAGTAGGGGGATGCAATATATTCGATACCTCATCCAGAAACGCACCCTCTCGAAACCTGGACAGCAAGCTACACCGCGATGCAGAGCGCCTCTCTTGCAGAGTCTGCCACTTGAGTTTGCTAAATATCTCCGTAACGCTATCACGCTTACCAAATAATCCTGTGACGAAACGCGCTGCTCTTCTATGGATCTTCTCTATCTCCTCCGTCAACCCGATCTGGTACGGATCCCACACTGATGAGCAATACTCAAGTATAGGTCGAACGAGTGTTTTGTAAGCCACCTCCTTTGTTGATGGACTACATTTTCTAAGGACTCTCCCAATGAATCTCAACCTGGTACCCGCCTTACCAACAATTAATTTTATATGATCATTCCACTTGAAATCGTTCCGCACGCATACTCCCAGATATTTTACAGAAGTAACTGCTACCAGTGTTTGTTCCGCTATCATATAATCATACAATAAAGGATCCTTCTTTCTATGTATTCGCAATACATTAGATTTGTCTATGTTAAGGGTCAGTTGTCACTCCCTGCACCAAGTGCCTATCCGCTGCAGATCCTCCTGCATTTCGCCGCAATTTTCTAATGCTGAAACTTCTCTGTATACTACAGCATCATCCGCGAAAAGCCGCATGGAACTTCCGACACTATCTACTAGATCATTTATATATATTGTAAAAAGCAATGGTCCCATAACACTCCCCTGTGGCACGCCAGAGGTTACTTTAACGTCTGTAGACGTCTCTCCATTGATAACAACATGCTGTGTTCTGTTTGCTAAAAACTCTTCAATCCAGCCACACAGCTGGTCTGATATTCCGTAGGTTCTTACTTTGTTTATCAGGCGACAGTGCGGAACTGTATCGAACGCGTTCCGGAAGTCAAGGAAAATAGCATCTACCTGGGAGACTGTATCTAATATTTTCTGGGTCTCATGAACAAATAAAGCGAGTTGGGTCTCGCACGATCGCTGTTTCCGGAATCCATGTTGATTCCTACAGAGTAGATTCTGTGTTTCCGGAAACGACATGATACGCGAGCAAAAAACATGTTCTAAAATTCTACAACAAATCGACGTCAGAGATATAGGTCTATAGTTTTGCGCATCTGCTCGACGACTCTTCTTGAAGACTGAGACTGCCTGTGCTATTTTCCAATGATTTGGAACCTTCTGTTCCTCTAGAGACTTGCGGTACACGGCTGTTAGAAGGGGGGCAAGTTCTTTCGCGTACTCTGTGTAGAATCGAATTGGTATCCCGTCAGGTCCAGTGGACTTTCCTCTGTTGAGTGATTCCAGTTGCTTTTCTATTCCTTGGACACTTATTTCGATGTCAGCCATTTTTTCGTTTGTGCGAGGATTTAGAGAAGGAACTGCAGTGCGGTCTTCCTCTGTGAAACAGCTTTGGAAAAAGGTGTTTAGTATTTCAGCTTTACCCGTGTCATCCTCTATTTCAATGCCATCATCATCGCTATACGCTATATGATGACTCTCGAGTAGTTAATTTTAACGTAGCAGCACCAAGTATGATGGGGAATGATGCACTAACACTGCTGCTGTCGGAGACGGGAATGCCGAGGCAGAATGTGTCGTACTTAACCGTCACTGCCTATATATATATATATATATATATATATATATATATATATATATATATATATATATAATAGAACTTAGAACTACTTAAACCTAACTAACCTAAGGACATCACACACATCCATTCCCGAGGCAGGATTCGAACCTGCGACCGTAGCGGTCGCGCGGTTCCAGACTGAAGCTCCTAGAACCGCACGGCCACACCGGCCGGCAGCGATTTGCAGAGGATTGTGTTTGTGTTTATATACACTCCTGGAAATTGAAATAAGAACCCGTGAATTCATTGTCCCAGGAAGGGGAAACTTTATTGACACATTCCTGGGGTCAGATACATCACATGATCACACTGACAGAACCACAGGCACATAGACACAGGCAACAGAGCATGCACAATGTCGGCACTAGTACACTGTATATCCACCTTTCGCAGCAATGCAGGCTGCTATTCTCCCATGGAGACGATCGTAGAGATGCTGGATGTAGTCCTGTGGAACGGCTTGCCATGCCATTTCCACCTGGCGCCTCAGTTGGACCAGCGTTCGTGCTGGACGTGCAGACCGCGTGAGACGACGCTTCATCCAGTCCCAAACATGCTCAATGGGGGACAGATCCGGAGATCTTGCTGGCCAGGGTAGTTGACTTACACCTTCTAGAGCACGTTGGGTGGCACGGGATACATGCGGACGTGCATTGTCCTGTTGGAACAGCAAGTTCCCTTGCCGGTCTAGGAATGGTAAAACGATGGGTTCGATGACGGTTTGGATGTACCGTGCACTATTCAGTGTCCCCTCGACGATCACCAGTGGTGTACGGCCAGTGTAGGAGATCGCTCCCCACCCCATGATGCCGGGTGTTGGCCCTGTGTGCCTCGGTCGTATGCAGTCCTGATTGTGGCGCTCACCTGCACGGCGCCAAACACGCATACGACCATCATTGGCACCAAGGCAGAAGCGACTCTCATCGCTGAAGACGACACGTCTCCATTCGTCCCTCCATTCACGCCTGTCGCGACACCACTGGAGGCGGGCTGCACGATGTTGGGGCGTGAGCGGAAGACGGCCTAACGGTGTGCGGGACCGTAGCCCAGCTTCATGGAGACGGTTGCGAATGGTCCTCGCCGATACCCCAGGAGCAACAGTGTCCCTAATTTGCTGGGAAGTGGCGGTGCGGTCCCCTACGGCACTGCGTAGGATCCTACGGTCTTGGCGTGCATCCGTGCGTCTCTGCGGTCCGGTCCCAGGTCGACGGGCACGTGCAACTTCCGCCGACCACTGGCGACAACATCGATGTACTGTGGAGACCTCACGCCCCACGTGTTGAGCAATTCGGCGGTACGTCCACCCGGCCTCCCGCATGCCCACTATACGCCCTCGCTCAAAGTCCGTCAACTGCACATACGGTTCACGTCCACGCTGTCGCGGCATGCTACCAGTGTTAAAGACTGCGATGGAGCTCCGTATGCCACGGCAAACTGGCTGACACTGACGGCGGCGGTGCACAAATGCTGCGCAGCTAGCGCCATTCGACGGCCAACACCGCGGTTCCTGGTGTGTCCGCTGTGCCGTGCGTGTGATCATTGCTTGTACAGCCCTCTCGCAGTGTCCGGAGCAAGTATGGTGGGTCTGACACACCGCTGTCAATGTGTTCTTTTTTCCATTTCCAGGAGTGTATATATAAAAAATCAGTTTGCCGCACCTTCGTACCTAACCAAACATTCTCAACGTCCACTATAACTTCAGGTCGTCGCCAGCTGCTATCCCGACATTAATACACAGAGACCGCTGATTCCGTTTAATGTCCCGCTGCAGCTGACAGCACCCCCTTCCATTTACGTATAGTATTTGACAGCTGCGGAATCTGCGTGGTGTCCTTTCGTAGGAACAGACATCACGCATTCTTATAAATGATATGTACTGGTGAACCGTAGGATCGATTCTACAGCTCAACATTACATCATTACATAGTCGCTGTCTACCAATCATGTGGGCCCACATCAGTGCGTGTTACGTGGCTGATCCGCGAAGCAAAAGCATCGTGTGGATGATGGTAGGATGGTGAGGTTGGCATACTCCATTTGAATATGCAACGAACAAAAAATCTCTGAGAAACACGACCTATTTCTCCCAGAAGCACAAGGGCTGATTAAGGTATGTATTGAAGAATATGAACAATCGTTTTTTTCCTCGATCAGCGAGCGAGATAGGGATGGAAGGATGATCGATAATACTGGTGCGATGTATCGTGCACCACGAACTGTACAGCGGCTTACGGCGCATTTGTTTTATATGTAGGATGTTCGCAAGTGATGGAGCTGTTTGCAAGCAGGCGGGAAGATCTATGGTGGGGCTGCTAATTCAACTGAACATAACTAAATCTATTACACATTAATAGGACTATAGATCCCGTACACTGTCATCGGAACCATTAACCGCAGTAAAATGCTTAGCAGTAATCATCTGGAGCGAGCTGAAGAAGAATACCTATGTTGCGGGTTGCGGTCAGATTCATTTGCTGGAATGTTAAGGGAAGCAACTCAAACACAGAGGACTGATAGGTCGGTCAGCTAAAGCTGAGAATATGTCCACTCAGATGACTGCTACGGCTGGAGGAAACATCGACATTGGTTTGGTCTGGTCAGTACTTGTTCGTTAATTGGCACCCGATGCGCGCTAATAGAATAAGCGTTTAGGTACTGGGTTTGCTTCTAAGTAAATACCTACACTACGCATATGGGTTCTACCGTGTGGATATGATCTGTTCTAGGCGGAATACGGTCCCGTGGTCGGTCCACTCACGTAAAGCGCGTGGGGGAAAAATGAACAACGGTATGATGAATACCCGAATCTTCCCCAACTCTTGCAGCAGATCTCAGCTGGGCGTGGAAGTCTGCCGCTGATGCTCCGATGTAAATGATTCGGTGGATAGAGTGCCTGTTGGAAGCTCTGTGATACTGTTAGAGTTGTGTTACCGAGATATATCCCAACTGAAAAACTGGTGATGGATTGCTCATGAAACACTATGCTGTCAACGAAGTCTCTCATACCATTACGCTGTCGCATGTATAACGCAGTGATCATCAGAATACGATAAAGGAGATTAGAACACATACAGGGACACAATTATAGACAATCATTCGATATCGACGAATTGCAGCTGTACAATATTTTCTTTGTGCAGCCCTCGCATAGTAAAGGAGCTGCAGTAGGGCTTCTTCAGCCATTAAAAAGACTATATCTGGCGCAGCGATGATATAAAACATTTTGTTATTTATAGTACATACACACATTCATTTTTACTCGATCATTACGCATGTAACAGGAAAAGGATCGAAGACATTGATAATACTGATACGACACAGTCCACACGGTGCAGTGGTTTGCGGGATATGTATGCTACTGTCTATAACAGTGTTGCGACATCGGTAAGCTACAGCGATTTGCAAATTCAAAAATGGTTCAAATGGCTCTGAGCACTATGGGACTTCACATTTGTGGTCATCAGTCCCCTAGAACTTAGAACTACTTAAACCTAACTAACCTAAGGACATCACACACATCCATTCCCGAGGCAGGATTCGAACCTGCGACCGTAGCGGTCGCGCGGTTCCAGACTGAAGCGCCTAGAACCGCACGGCCACATCGGCCGGCAGCGATTTGCAGAGGATTGTGTTTGAGCTGAAAGTAAATAAATGTAGCTAAACTAAAATCCTTCCGAACAGCGCCAACGGTACCGACCGGCCGCCGTGTCATCCTCATACAATAGGCGTCACTGGATGCGGATATGGACGGGTATGTGGTCAGCACACCGATCTCCCGACCGTATGTGTTTCCGAGACCGAAATAAATGTAGCTAATAATCGAAAATAGCCCTAGGGATCTGCGACTATTATACTGAGTCAGTAGCAACAAATGACGAGCAGCAGTGGCAATCGTAAAAAAAATCTGGATGCGAGGTTCCACATGGTGGTAAATTAGTTTGCTACTTTTTTCTTTGTGATAGCTCTCTACATAGCCAGTTACAAGCAGATGGCTAGACAGCCTCCTAACTAATGGAACAGTGCTGTCGTAGCGTGATGGGATTTCGAGAAAATTAGCAGGGGTCTGTGACTTTGCTGGGGTTATATACTGTATCGCTATATATCGAAGACTGCGAGATTCGTGAGAGTATGGCGGTTAAGCGATACTCTGACAAAAGAGGAGTTGAGAGGGAGCTCTAGTCCGCTTCTTGGAAGTGCTGTCGGCAAATATATTAAGCCTCCCACATACGTCTCGTGAAGTGACTGCAGTGTGAAAATTAGAGGCTAATTACTGAGAGACAATCAGCAGCAGACGTTCTGTCTTGTTTTCTCGATAAATAGGAGACAATATTCTCCCAGACTGACAATACGTAGATTAAATTTACAGCTACATCTAAATGCACACTTGACAAGTCATCATACGGAGCATGGCGAGGGTGCACTGTACCACTACCAATCATTTATTTTCTTATTTCACTCGCAAACAGTGTGTGGGAAAAATGACTTTCTATATGCCATCGTATGAGCGCTGGTTTCTCCTATCTTATCTTCGTGATCCTTCTTACGAAGTATATGTTAGTGGCAGTAGAATCCTTCTGCAGTCAGCTTCAAGTGTCGGTTCTCTGAATTTTGTCAATAGTGTTAGCTGAAAAGAGCATCGTCTTCCCTCAAGGGATTCCAATATGAGTTACCTGGCAAGTGTAATCCGACTGCAGGAATAAGTTACGCAACATACAAAGGGACTCTCATAATGAATTTAATTGATTAGTCCATCAGTTTGATATAATTGACGTGGCACTCGGCGGGTGGAAGTGTGGGCGAGAATACCATGGCGAAACCTTTTCACGAAATATCAATCTCCCATCTACACAGGGGGATATGGCCATCTTAATAAAATCAGCTACATTGCTGAATTTATAAAGTGATACGTAGTGTTAACCTGATATTTACAACTACACTGTGCTGCTATTTGGCTTTCTTAAGAGACTTCATAGGTGACGAGGTATTTGACTGCCTTAAGAGAGTTTGAAAGTGAGGAGGCATCCTGTGCCAGAGTAGAATTAGAGCATGATCTTAGCAGTCCGTCATGAGTCAAAAAATGAGTTTAATATTCTATTTCTGTGACGCAGGACGTAACAGACATTAAGCTGATAAGAACTGATTTTTTTACCGGATGAAAGAATAATTAAAAGAAATATAGCCTATGCCATACTGTTGTTGTAGGATTTCCACACTAAGAATCATCAAGTAACGATATTATAGTGATTTCTTCCGCCTTCAGAAATAACGCGCATGAAATGGAGGAATCGACATTTATCATGTTTTTTTTAATTGTTATTTTATACCCCTACTCCATGTGGGTGGGGGTGGACTGGCAGGAGAAAATACGTAAAATATGGGGATAAAATATGAAGTTGACACAAGAGAAAGGGAAAGAGTGGGAGTTAAAAGATACAAAAAGGGGTATTTTCATGAGGCACGTTTAGATAAAATCCATATAAAGATAAAATTGCACTCGACGGGGATGTAGCACATAAACACTGGCGGCACGGAGAGCACAATTAAACCGGCTTTCACAGCAAGAAAGCCACACGGGACAACGACACTTAAAATACACTGCACTTATGTAACACATATGGCGAGCACCAAAACACAATGGAGAGTAGCTGGGTTAAAACTGAAAGGACCTGTCAGAGAGGATGGGGGTAGGCCAGAGAGGAGGGAAAGGGGAGGGAGAGGAGGGGGCTTGGTGGAGGAGGGTGAGCCGGAAGGGGCGGAAGGAGTGGGGAACTGGTAGCACACCAAGGGGCAGGAGACAGGGAAGGTGAGGAAGGGAGCTATCCAGGAAGGGGTGCAAGGACTGAGAAAGGTGAAGTAGGAAGGATGGGGAGGGAGGAAACTACAGAGGGGAAGGGAAAGGAGAGGGATACATAGGGAGAGGGAAAGGAGAGGGAGACTTAGGGAGGAGGGGAGAGGAATAGGAGGGTCAGAGTTGGAAGGAAGAATAAACACTGGGGCAAAGCACATCAGCCAGGACAGGGAGACACTGGAAGTTTCTTTGGGAGATGAGGTGGAGGGCGTGGAGATGGAGAGAGGGTGGGACACATCGGTAGAGGTGCAGCAGCAGATGGGTAGTGGAGAGGAAGGGAGACACCATGGAATGAGGAGGATTGAGGCAGCAGTTGGTGTAGAGGATACGGATGTGTTCAGGGAAAAGTAGGAGATGTCAGAGAGGGATGAGGTCATAAAGGTTCCTCGTGAGGGACAGGAGACAGACACAGAAAGCGAGGTGGAAAGCATGGCATTCAAGGGTTTCGAGGGCTTTGTAGAATTTTGGGGGGGGGGGCAGAGATTCAGGTGACAGTGGCATAATAGAGTATGGGACAGATCTAGGATTTGTAGGTATGAAGGATGGTGAAAGGATGTAGCCCCCTTGTCTGCCCAGACGGAAGTTTCAGAAGGCAGAGTCTATTGTGGGCTTTGCATTGGATGGTAAGGAGATGGGGAGTCCAGGTGAGTTGACAGTCAAGGTTGAGGCCAAGGTATTTCAAGGTGGGAGGAAGTTGGATAGGGCAGTCATAGGTGGTGAGGTAGAAATCATGGAGCTAGAAGAAGGGGGTCGTACATCCTGTTATGATTGCCTGGGTTTTGGAAGGATTGATCCAAAAGAGCCACTGGTTGCACCAAGCAGTAAAATGGTCCATGTGGGTTCAGAGGGAGCGCTGGAGCCATTGAGGGTAGGATAGAGGACAAGGAAGGCAGTGTCATCAGCATATTGCATGGACAGGTGGGGGTGGTTTGGGCATATCACTGGTGTACAGGAGATAAAGGAGAAGAGAAAAGATGGAGCCCTTGGGCATACCTGTGATAGGGTAGGAGGTACAGGAATTGGTATAATGGATGGTGACATAGGAAGGATGGTGGGAGAGGAAGGAGGCAATGAGACGGATGAAGTTGATGGGAAGGGCGTAGGTCTGGAGTTTGAAAAAGGGGCCTGGAATGCCATACACAGTCATAGGTGTTCTAGAGGTCGAGGGAAACATAAATAGCAGAGCGACTGGAGTTAAACTGGAGGGAAAGGAGATGGCTAAGGTTAAGGAGGTGGTCATGAGTGGAGATGGAAGGATAGAAACCACACTGGGTAAGAGGAAGGAAGTGGTGTTGAGTTAGATGGTGATGGATACAGTGGGAGAAGATGGACTCAAAGACCTTATTGAACATGGAGGTAACATGTATGGGGCAATAGGAGGAGGTGTTGGAGGAGGGGTTTGTTGGGTTTAAGGAACAACAGGACGTGGGAGGTCTTCCACAGGTTAGGGTAGAAGTCAGTGGAGTGGATGGTGTTGTACAGCGTGGCAAGGGCGTCGAGGAACGAGAGAGGGCATTCCTTGAAGTGGTGGTGGATGGTGCAATCATGATCAGGGGCAGTGTTGCATTTGGAGTGGAGGATGGGTTTAATGGCATGTATTGTAATAAGAGTGTTCAATTCTGTAGGCAGTAACTAGTCCAAGTACTGGAAGCTAGGAGCAAGCAGTGGGGCAGTGGTATCAGTGCAGTCATGCACATAGGAGAAGTGGGAGTAATCAATGTGAGGGTCATCAGGTAGGGAGAGGACTTCGGAGAGGTGGGAAGCAAAATGGTTAGCTTTACTGAGGATGTCAGGGAAGGTACGGTTTTGAGTCATGTGCATATACGGCGCCAGTCCCAGAGTTTCTTTGCTGTCAGAAAATTAGAAACATGTATTTGTAATTTTTGGTGGTGGAGGAGTGTGCCCCAGTCATGAGTGCAGAGGAAGGTATGGTAGAGCCAGTGGTATTTCACTGTAAAAATACAGCAACCAGCCACTTTTTAATGCGTTTTATTTATGCCAATATGCATTTCGGGTTTGCACCCATCTTCAGCTGGCAAATTACATGGATCTTCAGTTACTACAGTAGTACAATCTCGACAGCAGTTTGGATGCTGCAGCAGGCCTGTGCAATAGCAACGATTCCAATCATTTACTTCAATTTCGCGAGTTTAAAGTTACGCACTATCAGTTGTTCATTTTTCTTAGATTCTCCTCTCCTTGTTTTTTCTTGGCTTTTCTTCTTTTTTGCAACAACACAAACACTTTTCATCACGTATTTTACACAGGCGCACTGCGTTATCCGCCATGTTGTCGACTGATAGTTTTTGTTCACATACAAACGGTTTATCAATGGACAGAGTTATATTTTACGAAAGTTTTGAGGTTCTAAGATAAGCTAGTTTTCTAAACATTGACTTGGGTGATAGAAGATTCTAAGTACGATATATATAATTTTTTTTGGCAGTATTGAAGATAATAAACTAACATAACACATTTATACAAAGCAGTAATTCATACATTTACAATATAACAAAGATAGAATTAAGATTTTAGAACTAAGATTTTTATGTTTTATATTATTACATGCATTTGTTGGGTTTATATTAGATTATGTTATTTCTTGATTGTGCTCAGTAAGTGGTTTGATAAGTAGAGTGTGGAAGTTTTTCAGAAATATTCGGTTTGGCAGCTCTGTTTGGTCGTTAAATATGTCAGAAGGGGATGCATGTTTATGTGAATAAATTTCGATTTCTTCTAGGAGGTTCATTCTTTTTCCTTTGTTGGCTAGGTGGAGAACTTGTAGGTTATGGGATATGTGTGTTACTTGATGTTCTTCTTCTGCTACATGTTGGGCGAATGTGGATTTATTTAAGTTTTTTAAACGAAGAGCATCCATGTGTTCTCGAAACCGTATGCTGAAGTTTCTCCCTGTTTGGCCTATGTATGTTTTTGGACATGAGTTGCAGTTAAGTTTGTATATTCCTGATTGATTGTACGGTTTGGTATTATTTTTAATGTTATGGATAGCTTTGCCCTTTATTTTGTTATTTGTATAGTAGCTGATTTTGATATCTGTTCTTCGGAACAGGTTTGCTATTTTATATGACAGCTTTCCTACAAATGGCAAGCTTACATATTTTTCTTTCGGCTGTGTTGTGATATTCTTTAATGTTGTTTTGTTATTGTATTTGTTTATGTGGGGATTTATCTTAGAGTTTAGTTCATCTATTAATTTGGGATTGTAACCATTATTGTAAGCAATAATATGTCAAAGTGAACATCTACAGTCAAAGCAAAGCAGCGAAAATAGCTAAAGAAAGAAGTGAAATTTTATGGCTCCAATCTGAAATCCGAAACCAACACAGAAAGAAGCAGTTTTTAAGCCACCAGTTATCTAGATTACATTTAGAGCTAGGTAAACAACTTACTCCCACACAATTCAACCATGCATTAGATTTTGTCAGTATAATAGCTATGAAAGAACAGCATAAAGTCAGATGTAGGCATAACAATAAGTTGAAAAAGCTTATGTCACAAATTCCAAAGGTGAATGACAATGTACCTTCCACTAAGCATAAATTCTCCAAACGTCTAGTAAATTCAACAAACATCATCTTCAGTGATAAAGAAGTAAGTTTGCTGAATAAAGGGCTTCAACATAATATCACCCCATCCCTGACTGAAAATAATATTAAAGAATTAATAGCAGGCACCAAAATAGCCTGTGATATTGCAAAACTAACTCAGAATGATCAGATTGCCATAGGCCACAAAGTTAACAATTTTATCACCAAACAAATTGAGAAAGCAAATAATAATAATAGTATAAAGCACCATGACAGTACAATACTTAAAAGTGTTAATAAGAAACTAAGCGACAATAAAGCTTTAGTAGTAAAGCAGATAAAAGCAATGCTATTGTTGTAATGTATGAAAGTGAATATGTAAGAAAAACCATTGAATTTTTCAGTAACAATAATATAGTAGAAATTCAGTCTGATCCAACTCTTAAGTTACAGAATAAACTTAAAAATATGATGAAGAAAAGTGATTTCCTCTTAAATGCAAAAGATATACATGAATACACTGTTATGAACCCTTATGCACCACGTCTACGAGCACAACCCAAGATCCATAAAGTTAACTGTCCCATACGTCCAATTGTTAATTTTCGGAGCAGCCCAACTTAGAAAATCAGCAAGAAACTGAATGAGATCCTTAGCAACACATTCAAATTTGAAGAGACATACTCAGTAAAGAACAGTTATAAACTTATTAATTGTCTAAAGGAAATTCAGATTCCTGATACTGCTAGGTTTGCATCACTTGACATCACAAACCTCCACACAAACATACCGGTCAAAGAAACAATAGAAATAATTAAAAACAATTTACTTAAACATAACAATTTTGCATTACCAGAAATATATGAATTTATTGATCTATTAACACTAGTACTATCACACAACTATTTTACTTTTAATAACAAAATGTACCAGCAGAAAGAGCGCCTGGCTATGGGTAGCTGCCTTGCCAGTTTGCTTGCAGATATTTTCATCAATAACTTAGAATGTAAATTTTTTAAAGAAAACCCCCAGATAGTAACCAAGATAATTTATTACAAAAGGTATGTTGGTGATATAATAATCTTATTTGATGGCACAGCAGAAGAAATTGATAACCTTGCAAAAGAAATGAATAAAATGCGTCAGAACATCATCTTCACTGTAGAACACCAAACAGAAGTAGGTTTAAATTTTCTGGATCTCTGCATAAGCAGCTCCAACAACAAACACAAATTTTAAGTATACAGGAAACCAACATACACAGATAACACAATTAATAAATCATCCTGCCACCCGGATAAACATAAGATGGCTTCATACAGAGCAATGCTAAACAGAATGCACAAAATACCACTAGAACCAGCTGACCAAATAGAAGAACTAAACACCATCAAAGCAATTGCTTACAATAATGGTTACAATCCCAAATTAATAGATGAACTAAACTCTAAGATAAATCCCCACATAAACAAATACAATAACAAAACAACATTAAAGAATATCACAACACAGCCGAAAGAAAAATATGTAAGCTTGCCATTTGTAGGAAAGCTGTCATATAAAATAGCAAACCTGTTCCGAAGAACAGATATCAAAATCAGCTACTATACAAATAACAAAATAAAGGGCAAAGCTATCCATAACATTAAAAATAGTACCAAACCGTACAATCAATCAGGAATATACAAACTTAACTGCAACTCATGTCCAAAAACATACATAGGCCAAACAGGGAGAAACTTCAGCATACGGTTTCGAGAACACATGGATGCTCTTCGTTTAAAAAACTTAAATAAATCCACATTCGCCCAACATGTAGCAGAAGAAGAACATCAAGTAACACACATATCCCATAACCTACAAGTTCTCCACCTAGCCAACAAAGGAAAAAGAATGAACCTCCTAGAAGAAATCGAAATTTATTCACATAAGCATGCATCCCCTTCTGACATATTTAACGACCAAACAGAGCTGCCAAACCGAATATTTCTGAAAAACTTCCACACTCTACTTATCAAACCACTTACTAAGCACAATCAAGAAATAACATAATCTAATATAAACCCAACAAATGCATGTAATAATATAAAACATAAAAATCTTAATTCTAAAATCTTAATTCTATCTTTGTTATATTGTAAATGTATGAATTACTGCTTTGTATAAATGTGTTATGTTAGTTTATTATCTTCAATACTGCCAAAAAAATTGTATACATCGTACTTAGAATACTTCTATCACCCAAGTCAATGTTTAGAAAACTAGCTTATCTTAGAACCTCAAAACTTTCGTGAAATATAACTCTGTCCATAGATAAACCGTTTGTATGTGAACAAAAACCGTCAGTCGACAACATGGCGGATAACGCAGTGCGCCTGTGTAAAATACGTGATAAAAAGTGTTTGTGTTGGTGCAAAAAAGAAGAAAAACCAAGAAAAAATTAGGAGAGGAGAATGTAAGTAAAATGAAAAACTGATAGTGCGTAACTTTAAACTCGCGAAATTGAAGTAAATGATTGGAATCGTGGCTTTTGCACAGGCCTGCTGCAGCATCCAAACTGTTGTCGAGATTGTACTACTGTAGTAACTGAAGATCCATGTAATTTGCCAGCTGAAGATGGGTGCAAACCCGAAATGCATATTGGCATAAATAAAACGCATTAAAAAGTGGCTGGTTGCTGTATTTTTACAGTGAAATATCATTATCCACGGCCACGGAGCTCAACAGTCCAAATATAATGGACAAATTGTTATAGAGCCAGTGGGATTTACAGAGAAGGACGGCCTGTGGAGGAAGGGTAGGACTGTAGGGGTGAATACGTTTGGTGGGAACGTGGGCTGCCACAGCGTCAGTGATGGTCTTCTAGAGGAAGGACAAGGCTTGAGCGATGTCATCAGGATGGTGGAAGGGGAGGGGGTAGCTTCTGACCTGGATTCTTGGTAGGCATTCCACTCGGCACAGTGGTAGTCGTGAATGACTTTGGGAGGGGTGACAGGGTGGGGAGCTGAGGGAGGGCGAGGGGCAGAGGAGATGGTGAGAAGGACTGGGAGATGGTCACTGTCAATGGGATTTAGGACCTGCACGGTGGCATGCCGAAGGAGGTTGGGGGAAGTGAGGACAACATTGGGGGTGGTGTTACTTTTGGGATGGGTATGCTGAAGGAGGGGGACTAGGTCGCCTTGGAGGGTGGAAAGGAACTGATGCCACAGTCGGAGTGTGGCACAGTCATGGCTACGGATGTTAAGGTCTGTGGAAATCATGTAGGTGGAGAAGGTGCAGTCAATATGGGAGTGGAAGTCACAGGGGATGGGAGTAGCGGGACAGACGTACACTTCTGGAAATGGAAAAAAGAACACATTGACACCGGTGTGTCAGACCCACCATACTTGCTCCGGACACTGCGAGAGGGCTGTACAAGCAATGATCACACGCACGGCACAGCGGACACACCAGGAACCGCGGTGTTGGCCGTCGAATGGCGCTAGCTGCGCAGCATTTGTGCACCGCCGCCGTCAGTGTCAGCCAGTTTGCCGTGGCATACGGAGCTCCATCGCAGGCTTTAACACTGGTAGCATGCCGCGACAGCGTGGACGTGAACCGTATGTGCAGTTGACGGACTTTGAGCGAGGGCGTATAGTGGGCATGCGGGAGGCCGGGTGGACGTACCGCCGAATTGCGCAACACTTGGGGCGTGAGGTCTCCACAGTACATCGATGTTGTCGCCAGTGGTCGGCGGAAGGTGCACGTGCCCGTCGACCCGGGACCGGACCGCAGCGACGCACGGATGCACGCCAAGACCGTAGGATCCTACGCAGTGCCGTAGGGGACCGCACCGCCACTTCCCAGCAAATTAGGGACACTGTTGCTCCTGGGGTATCGGCGAGGACCATTCGCAACCGTCTCCATGAAGCTGGGCTACGGTCCCGCACACCGTTAGGCCGTCTTCCGCTCACGCCCCAACATCGTGCAGCCCGCCTCCAGTGGTGTCGCGACAGGCGTGAATGGAGGGACGAATGGAGACGTGTCGTCTTCAGCGATGAGAGTCGCTTCTGCCTTGGTGCCAATGATGGTCGTATGCGTGTTTGGCGCCGTGCAGGTGAGCGCCACAATCAGGACTGCATACGACCGAGGCACACAGGGCCAACACCCGGCATCATGGTGTGGGGAGCGATCTCCTACACTGGCCGTACACCACTGGTGATCGTCGAGGGGACACTGAATAGTGCACGGTACATCCAAACCGTCATCGGACCCATCGTTCTACCATTCCTAGACTGGTAAGGGAACTTGCTGTTCCAACAGGACAATGCACGTCCGCATGTATCCCGTGCCACCCAACGTGCTCTAGAAGGTGTAAGTCAACTACCCTGGCCAGCAAGATCTCCGGATCTGTCCCCCATTGAGCATGTTTGGGACTGGATGAAGCGTCGTCTCACGCGGTCTGCACGTCCAGCACGAACGCTGGTCCAACTGAGGCGCCAGGTGGAAATGGCATGGCAAGCCGTTCCACAGGACTACATCCAGCATCTCTACGATCGTCTCCATGGGAGAATAGCAGCCTGCATTGCTGCGAAAGGTGGATATACACTGTACTAGTGCCGACATTGTGCATGCTCTGTTGCCTGTGTCTATGTGCCTGTGGTTCTGTCAGTGTGATCATGTGATGTATCTGACCCCAGGAATGTGTCAATAAAGTTTCCCCTTCCTGGGACAATGAATTCACGGTGTTCTTATTTCAATTTCCAGGAGTGTATATGGTGGCATAGATGACGGTAAGGGTGGGGAAAAAGACGCTAAGGATAATGTGTTTGGTAGGCTCATTGTGGCTGGACGGGGATGTGATTAATGTGGCCAATACTGACCGCATCTTACGTTAAAGGTCGAAGTGGCCGATTACTATCGATCGCGTCAGGCCATAAGTACTCCACAGTTACACGAAAAACGGTAGCAGCATGCTTATAAATAGATTTATTCATCTATGTCTTTGTTTATATGCGATATATACTATTCATGAAGAAATTGGTGAATTATTTACTGTGTTTTAGAGAGCACAGAGACATTAGGCTACTGGCTTAGTGCTGTTCTATTCATTTGATATATGTTTATTTAATTTGTTTATGTATTTGATCATGTGTGTTAGAGTCTGTTTATGGTCCAGCCATAGGAATATTTATTTAATTTCAAGTTATTTAAATGTAAATCCAGTATTTCGTATATGTTTCAAAATGTTTGTGAGTGTGCGTTGACTTGGAGACATGACGGGAGCGCTATCGCCAATCACAGCGCTCGTTACTAAGGGAGGCGACTACCGAAGTGAGGGAATTCTGAACAGGGCGGCGCGAGGAACAGTACGGCACACGACACAGGAGGTACTGAACGGAGAGTCCTGGACAGGACGGCGCGACGGACGCACGGTCGCAGGAGAGACTTGGAGAGTGTGGAGCGGTTTGCACGTGTTCGCGGGAGATAGAAATATTTGGTCGTGCCGACTTGTGCACTTGTGAGACTTCCGTGGCTTCTGCAGTGAAGACGCAGTATGCGTGTAGAAGTGAATATATAGCGAGCTACGTTGTTGTTCATAACTAATTACGTGAAGTAGGAATCTATTGTTTCCCTGTTATTCAACTTATATTTTATTTAATTGCTGTACCATCGACACCAATAAATGTTTTGCAGTAATAAACGGCATTTTAAAAGGTACTTCTGCTATCGTACTCATCATTTAAAGTCGTTATGATAGTACCTGCAGATTTTATTTAATTGCAATCTTTGATTTATAAATGTCTATTCATTAAAAATTCGCAATTGCCGAGTGATAGGAACCTTCGACCATTCGATTCATGTGTATATTCTTATTGTATACTGTAGACTCAGCAGTATTTGGCCTGTAATGTGGCAAGTACGTATTCCAGCCCCCAGACAACGAAACCAGCCAAAACTTTCAATATTTCAACTCTGAGTCTGAGGTTACGTAGTTGAGCGCCACACCTCATCATTTATTTTTGTGAAAGCTCACGGTACCAGAAGTAACGTCCGCCACAAACCGTAAGGTGGCTTGCGGAATAAGATGTAGATGTAGATGTAAATGATTCACAGTATCGAAGATGAACATGTGCTCATAGCTTGTAAGGTAAGCATTTTAGAGCCCATATTTATTAGACATTATCGCTTCGAATGATCGTTCCTGTCATATCCCTGAAAACTGACCATTCCTCCTCGTGGGGTAACCTGTATATTTACCAATTCACCCAGCCTTTCGTGATTTCCGAATACAGAAGATCGAAATAATGATTCGGTCTACTGAAACTGTTCCACTCTCTTCTACAAATGTTGAAATGATGTATAATGAGGTAAATTGTCGCAGGCTACAAATCTGTAAGAATGCGCAACTAAGGGAAAGAAATCGTGAGCTGATGGGGCACCTGTACTATTCTATACAGATTGTGAGAATGATCTTGATCCCCTTGTAACGTAAGAACACTGCACACACGTGTATTTGTGGTATTATCTACTCTTGTTAACGATTAACTTTTTTGTATGTGACTGTTTACAGTAAATTAGATGTGTTACTGTTGTTATTAATTACGCTGATGGAAATGGAAAGTTTCAGACCATGAACACCTTGATTGACCTTCGGTATCTCCAGTGCCTGTGGAATATTCTGCTTAAAATTTTGTCCTTACACGAGCTTAATTTTGCTGTCTCGGTACTGCCATTGACGGCCGCACACATCACAGCGGAAGACAAGACTTAAAAAAAGCCAGCCAGTGTACCGTTGCAAGCCTAGATCTCTCCATAGCTTGCTGTCTTCCTATGGGTGATGCCACGGACGTCATCAGAGGACGCCGTCTTCGCTTCGACTCATTGCATGCACATGTAACCTAGGAAGACTCGCAGTGAGAACAGAAGGACATAGCACGACGCTAGTAATCTGATGAAAACAAGCAAGTGACTGTAAATTCTAACTGCTAACCAATGATCCACGTTAGAACTAAGAGTGTGTAGAACAGCTAGTGCCAAGAATTTCAAAGTTATGTATAAGTGCATCTATCTTGTAAATAGTGTAAATAAATATGCTTATGTTTTAACCAATAAATGTTACAATTAACTGTCAGTTTTGCGTCGGATACAAGAAACTTGACTCCCAAGAGAATGTCCATCAGGTGACCGTGGCTGCGTTAGACCCTTGGAAAGAACTATTTTGGAGACTGATGTATTGAATCTCGACGCAATTTGTGCGTTCCATCCTCATTGCAAGGGTGCGAGGGTTACAATTAAGTGTCAGTTTTGCGTCGGAAACAGGAAACTTGACTCCATGTAGAACGTCCATCAGATGACAGCCACCTCTTTCACCTACGGGCACGACAATTTTCAGTACACAAAAAAGCCATTCCTACTGATGAAGAATTGTGTTAGTACATTTGGTTATTTGTTGTGTTTAATGATATCAGAACTATTAAGATGGGATGGAAACACAACTCGCCCAGAGGACGTACACGTGCATCGTATCGCAATTTTTCGGACTCTGTAAAGGTCGAATCATGGGCATGACAGCAGAACGAATGGTGAAGAGATGGAGTTAGGATAATAGCATAACAAGAATAGGCACGGGCCCTTCCTGAAGGACTTCACCACGAGGTCATAGCATTGTTCGACCGGCTCTGACAAAAACGTGGATGTCAAAAGCTGGAATATGTGAAGAGTTTACAAACAGTGACTTCCCGAACCATAGGGAACGGATTAATGTAAGCTGGGTTGAGGTCGCAAGTTGCAATGCTTCATTTACTCATGACACCGTATAAAGCCAACAGGGATTTGAATGATGTAGAGACAGACTCAAGTGGGATACAGAGTGGCATTCAGCAGTTTCAGCTATAATTCTCGCTTTCGTTTGTGGCGGAAAGATCGAAACCAATGTGTCCGTAAACGATCTGGTGAAAGGTCAAGGGAACAGCGATTTTTAGGACCTATACCATCCAACTCCTGGAATCTTAACGTGGCAACCTATTACACCCATCAAAAAAAGTTTTGCATCACCCTGGTCCCCAGAACTCCTGAAGATAGACACACTCCTTTTGACTGTTCAGAGATGTCACTAAACCCTCCCAAAGACGTAAACAACCATGCATGAGCAGCGCCTATTAGACGGAGGGAGTCCGACAGCCGATCAGTTCCAGTTATCCCACCAGGAAGGAGGTACACGGCTCGTGTTGTCTGTAGTTCAACCATGGCTAGATGGTCAATACCGCGTTTCGATCGCGTCCGCATTGTTACTTTGTGCCAGGAAGTGCTCTCAACAAGGGAAGTGTCCAGGCGTCTCGGAGTGAACCAAAGCGATGTTGTACTGACATGGAGGCGATACAGAGAGACAGGAACCGTCAATGACATGCCTCGCTCAGGTCGCCCAAGAGCTACTGCTGCAGTGGATGACCGCTACCTACGGATTATGGCTCGGAGGAACCCTGACATCAATGCCACCATGTTGAATAATGCTTTTCGTGCACCCACGGGACGTCGTGTTACAACTCGGACTGTGCGCAGTAGGCTGCATGATGCGCAGCTTCACTCACGACGTCTATGGTTAGGTCCATCTTCGCGACCACGACCTCGACACCATGCAGCGCGGTACAGATGGGCCCAACAACATGCCGATTGGACTGCTCAGGATTGGCATCACGTTCTCTGCACCGATGAGTGTCGTTATGCCTTCAACTAGACACTCGTCGGAGACGTATTTGGAGGCAACCCAGTCAGGTTGAACACCTTAGACACACTGTCCAGCGAGGTGGAGGTTCCCTGCTGTTTTAGGCTGTTTTGGGGTGGCATTATGTGGGGCCGACGTACGCCGTTTGTGGTCATGGAAGGCGCCGTAACGCCTGTACGATACGTGACTGCCATCCTCCAACCGATAGCGCAACCATATCGGCAGCATATTGGCGAGGCATTTGTCTTCTTGGACGGCAATTTGCGCCCCCATCGTGCACATCTTGTAAATGACTTCCTTCAGGATAACGACATCGCTCGACTAGAGTGGCCAGCATGTTCTCCAGACACGAACCCTATCGGACGTGCCTGGGATGGACTGAAAAGGGTTCTTTATGGACGACGTGACCCACCACCACTCTGAGGGATCTACCCCGAATCGCCGTTGAGGAGTGGGACAATCTGTACCTACAGTGCCTTGATGAACTTGTGGATAGTATGCCACGACGAATACAGGCGCAGCGCGGGATCAGCCGTGCGGACTAAGGCGCTGCAGTCATGCACTGTGCGGCTGGTCCCAGCGGAGGTTCGTGTGTTTGGCCTTAGGATAATTTAGGTTAAGTAGTGTGTAAGATTAGGGACTGATGACCTTAGCAGTTAAGTCCCATAACATTTCACACACATTTGAACATATTCCATGTAAACACATTCTTTTCAATACAGGAGTGCGTCAGTGCAAGAGGTCGTGCTACTGCGTATTAGAGGTACCGGTGTGTACAGCCATCTGGACCATCACCTCTGAAGATCTCGCTGTATGGTGGTACAACATGCAATGTGTGGTTTTCTTGAGCAAAAGGGCGGAAATGATGTTTATGTTGATCTCTATTCCAATTTTCTGTACAGATTCCGGAACTCTCTGAACCGAGGTGATGCAAAACTTTTTTTGGTGTGTGTAGATATAATAACAATACTGATTTGATAACTGCGAAGGAAAGCTGAAAACTCGCCACAAGATGGCAAGAATGGTAAAACCTCAATGACTAGGTTACCAAATGGAATATTCCAGCAGGATAATCCAAGATCCCTCACTGCAGCCCACACCATAAACGTCTTGAGGAATATTCGGATCCTTGACTGGCATGCCCGGTCCCCTGATTGGTCAACCGTAGAGCATGTCTGGAGCATGATGGGAAGACGGATATTTTCATACCAGCCTGTAGCCAGCGAATGAACGGGCACAGCATGTGTGGATATCAGTTCCAAAGAGAATGAAAGTTTAATCATTAATACTCACTATGGTATTGTGATAAACCTTTTGCATTTCATTTATGTTTTCGTCTTCTTTAAAGGCAAAGAGACAAGATGAAGCGGTAGCCCATCATAGAGCCTATGCCTACCGTCATGTATTTTTTGACTTTCAGTTGTTAATAAACAGAGGATTTTTTCTGGTACCAGTAGGAGGAAGGAGGGATTCGCGCTCAGCTAGTGAAAGAGTGAGAAGCACGCCAATTTTTTAGCGAGTAATTGTAGACCGCCATTTTGGGGTCGCTATGAATAAGTGAGGAGTGTGTATTTCATATGTGCACCGTATAGAAAAATACAGTATTGTTTTATTAACAGAAAGGTCGTGTGAGTTGTTATTTCAAATAGTACAATAATTACAATAACTGAAGCCCACCTGTGTACTTTGGAAAATTACGAAGATCCGATAAGCTTAATAGGAACACGGTCAAGACTTCAAAGGTGAACGCGGCGACCAAACGTAGTATTATAAAGAATGGTAAGCACAAATCTACAGCGGAGAAAGAAACTACTCCGCCCTGCAAAATAATATGAACTAATACGGACTTATTTCCAGGCATAGCTCAGCTTATTGTGCTTGTCATTCACGCCGAAAAATTAATCTCATTAATTCAATACATTTTAAAAAGCCACGCATTTTATTATCATCTATTCCATTATTTTATTATACTATAAAGTGGCGACAGGTGACAGGCACGATACGCAGTGGGCAAAACTTTGAGTACTAGTATTGTTAGGAAAATGAATATACCTGTATGTTAACGATTTCTTTATGTTCCATGTACGCTGATGATGTGACGGAGACGATGATGTGGTACTGAAGAAATGCTATAAAAAGGAAATAATAAATAAATTAGAAGGAAAAAAGGTGACAATACCAAGAGCACACAACAAAGCACAATAGAGGAAGTACGATTTACAAGACAACAATCAGGTAGGACTGCGCAATGCATATAGAGAATGCGTTCCCAGTAGATCTATTAGAAAATCCATCCACCTATTTCCTAAATTCCAGAACCTAAAGCTTCAGATATTAACGCTATTGTAGTCAAGTGGAGATAATGACATTTCTTTATTAGTATAGAAAATATATTGACTAAAGAATAGCTGAGACTACAATTACATACAACTGTATATGCATTTTTTCGCGTGAGAAATAGCGCGGAAGTAAAATCTTAAAAAAGAAAATTTTTATTTTGATAACTGCAGTGGTATAAGGATTTCTATAATGGAGGGTCAAAACAATAAGGAAATGTCATTCGAAAATCATAATGCGAATGTAGTGGATGTTCATTTGCAAAATGCAACAATGAGTGGTTTGTAACTGTTTAACGGTGATTATTTGGATGCTGGGCGCGACATGCCATTGTTGCATTCGACGCCCGTGAATACAGAACATTTAATTACAAGCAATACGTTAATTACAGTAGACGTAACTAATGGCACCTCGAGGCCAGAGAATATTTTAAATGAGAGCAGTACGCGTAGTACGGACACAGATACTGACAGGCGTAGGCCGGAAGTGAATACGGAAGATATGCAAGCCTTATTTCGAGCCTTAACAGAATCCATACAAACAAGCATGAATGCAATGAAAGCAGACATAAATTCAAAAATGTCGGGCTTAGAGACTAAAATGTCAAGTTTACAAACGATACAAGCAGACATGACCACAGTAAAGTCCGAGATCGAGAAGGTTAATACAAACATGACACACATTTCAGACGACGTAAAAAATTTGCGCACAGAACTCAATAGTCTGGACACGAAGTTCACACAGCAGATTTCACAAATCTCCACGGAGGTGGATAGTAAAATTAATGAACAAGTACAAATTTCGGTTCACGATATGGGTGAGAAATTAAAAGGCATAGTGGGCGAAAAATTTGAAACACTAACACACACGTATCGACAGGAGCTATCCGGAATTAGAGAAACCCAAGAGAATTTACAGGCAATGCAAAAGAATACGCAGGTCAACTTAGACAATGTACAATCAGATGTAGCGAAACTACATTCTTTCTGTAACGACTTGCCAGAAAATGTAGAAAAAATCACATTGGAGGTAGGATTACTCAAGTTAGAACACAAGAGGATCAACTCAGACATTGTGCACCTTTATGAATCGGTAAAGAGCAATGCAAAGGACGACAATACAACGTTCGCAGAAAAATGCGTACGTGAACAGCGTACCTATGTGGAAGCGGTAAAGGAAGTAATGGGGGACAAGGAAGAAGAAATCTTAAAACGCGTAGGACATGATATCAGGCAGTTAGAACAACGGTTAAGAGACGAAATAGTTAACAAACAAAGTACGGTAATATCATCGCCTGGGGTGGTAAGCGGAGCGATAAACAGCCATCCGCCAGTGGGAGAAATCAGTGGCGCGGACAACAATGCCCAACCCACGCCGCGCGACCGCATGTCGACGCGCGACGCGAGCAGCGGGCAAAACTTTGCTGAAACAAATATACCATCACCGCAGGGAAATGCTGTTCCGCCGTGCTGGACAGCGTTGTTAATGGATGAGAGCTTAATAAAACATCGACAGTTTCCCGTATTCTCAAATGAGAAAAAGCGAACGCACCCAGTAGTGTTTGTCCGAGCCTTTAGAAACGTACTGCCCAGGACTTGGACAGAAGCTCAAAAAATTAAATATGTAGTAGGACACACCGAGGGTGATGCCCTTTTGTGGGCTACGGAGATGTCAGAACTTTGCGAGACATATGAGCAGTTTGAGAATGCATTTTTAGATAAATACTGGTCAACAGCTATCCAGGAGAGGTTAAGACGAGAGGTATTTAACCCAGTACCATATCATTCAAAATTCGGGGGGCTAAGAAGCTATTTTGAAAAATACCTAAACAAGACCCGTTACTGGAATAATCCGATATCTCATGTCGATGTACTGAAAATCTTAAAGAACAAGTTACCTGCAAATGTTAGGGAAAAATTAATAACTGTTCCCGAATATGATCTCGAGTATTTTCTTTCAGTGCTCGACTCAATAGATCTGATTCATGAGGATGGGCAAGCCACGCCTAGTTATCGTAACGGTAATGGGCACAACCCAAACGGGAAGAACTACGGTAACGACAACGGCTTTGGAAATTATAACGGTCGTGTGCGTATGAATGAATGGCATCCGTATGTACCGCCGCGCCACAACGGAAATCCGTACAATCGGTCTACCTACCAGCCACAGAGTGGCCGAGGGTCGTACGAAACTAAATATCAGCCCTATAGGTACGGTAATGGCAGAGACAATAGAAACTCAAGGGAAAACTTCGACAATGGGCGACAAGGAAATGCAAATTACCAGGAACGGAATATGCAACACAGGGATCCGAGAGTTAACAGGCAGCCCGTACAGTCAAATCGAAACAACCGGGACACGAACTGGCGAGCACGCGAACATACAGTAAACATAGTAGAAGTGACGGCAGAAAATGAAACAATACTTTTACCGGCTCCAGGAAATAATAATCGAGCGTGACTAGAGGAAGAAGGTAATGAACTGTCAGTGTGCCACAGTACTAATATGAGCGACTTAAACACTAAAGCGAACAGGAACGGAAAGGAGGAAGCAGACACTGAAACAAACCTACACGTACAGCATATCCGGAATCTATTTTTAAGGTATGATAAGGGCGCAGAAATGAAAGAAGACTTGTTTATCGAAGAGAAAGAAACAACACGCAAGGTAAGTGAAATTATTCAAGCAATAATAAAGGTAAAGGTGGGAAACATAGATGTACTAGTTGTTTTGGATACTGGCGCGTCGACAAGCCTGATGTCTACTAGCTTGTTCAAAGAGATAGCGAGGGAAGTAAATGTTCCCACACTACCTGTAGAGAACTGTAAGATCGTAACGGCGACGGGAAGTAAATCTAAAGTTATAAAATTACAGGCCAGCATACCCATTAGCATATGTGGCGTAATTTTGCAGTGTACTTTCTTGTTGGTAGATAAACTTATAGTGAACTGTATGCTTGGTATGGAGGTGTTCAGAAGTTATGGGATAAAAATAGATATTGGCAGCGGGGAATGCCAGTTTCATGTAGGGGAGCGCACGCTGACTATGGACTTAATAAGAACTACAATGACAAATCAGGTTAGGCCGATGCCAGACATTAATGTTAAATTTGTCTACCCTCAACCCATAGTGGTAAAGGAGATGGAACTTGATGACTCTGGTAGGGAGATCCTCGATGAGCAAATAGTAGACAGTAAAATAAATAAATCCACTTGTCTTAACAATGAACAGCGAAGTGAACTGACAAAATTACTCTTCAAATATCATAACATTTTTCGTAAACAACCTAGTGTTATTAAGGGATATGAATATAAAATGGAAGTATACCCGCATGAAACTTATTGTAGAACGTCTTATGGCACCCCTTGGGCAAAGAAAGAGGCAGTAAGAAAGGAAATAGAGCGTATGATTAGTTGGAGGGTTATTGAAACATCGCACTCACCTTACTGCAGTCCGATTCTCGCAGTTGGTAAAACTGACGGAACGGTGCGGTTGGTGTTAGACGCGAGGGAAATAAACAATATCATCGTTCCTCTAAGAACAAGGCCAGAGAATCTAGAAGAGCAGTTATTAAAGTTCCATGGCGTTAAGTATTTAACATCCCTTGATTTGAAAGCTTCGTACTGGCAAATTTTATTACATGAAGAGAGTAGAAAGTATACAGCTTTCATAAATGCCGGGAGGAGCTACCAATTTAGGGTGCTGCCTTTCGGATTAAATGTGAGCGCTGGTGTATTTATTGAAGCATTAGACAGGGTTCTTGGACCGGAACTGCTTAGCCAGGTTACACTCTACGTTGATGATTTATTAATTGCAACTCAAACATGGGATGAACATGTAAGTATTTTGGAAAGGATTTTGCAAAAATTTGATGAATACAATGTCACAGTTAACTTTAAAAAGTCTGAATTCGGAAAGGAAAAAATAAAATTCTTAGGGCATATTATTTCACCAGTAGGAATTCTACCTGACCCCAGTAAACTAGATGCGATACGGAATTTCCCAACACCCTATACTAAGAAACAATTAAAAGGTTTTCTAGGTATGGCCTCGTTTTTCAGGAAGTTCCTGCCACAACAATTGTTGAACAGTAGTTCACTATTAAACTTACTGCGTAAAAACCACAGTTGGTTGTGGACTAAAGAATGTGAAAATGATTTTCAGCAGATTAAGCAGGCGCTGATTAACGCGCCTATCCTGAAACACCCAAATATGGAATTGGATTTTTGTTTAAGCACCGATGCTAGTTATCAGGGGCTCGGTGCGTGCCTGTTTCAAATAATAACAAAGGATGGTAAGGAAGAAGTCAATGTAATCAGTTTTGCCAGTAGAACCCTCACAGAATGTGAAAGATCTTATTCCGTAACTGAGCTAGAAGCATTAGCAGTAGTTTGGGCGTTTCGTAAATTTCAATATTACCTTTGGGGAAAACATACCAAAGTTTACTGTGATCATCAAGCCTTGTCTTTTCTTCTGACGTGCAAGTTGTTACATAAGAGAATAGCGAGGTGGTGCCTGTATGTCCAAGAGTTTGATTTTGAGATAGTGTACATAAAAGGGGAACAGAATGTTTTGGCAGATACACTATCACGGTTACCTCAAGGTCTTACCGATTTCCACGAGTTAGAGGAACAAACATCAGACTTCAAGGTCCTTTTAATAGAGGATGGAACTTTTAAACCATATTATATTAAAATGTGCAAAAACATGCAACGTTTACAGGAAGAAGACCCGAGATGGAGCAAGGTAAGGAAAAAATTGCAAGCTAGAACACACGAACGTTTAGAGCAGTATTACATTATACATAATGGCGTCCTCTTTCACAGAAGAGATCGACGAATGGATAAGTGGTGTGTGTGCATACCTCAGGAATACGTGGAAAACTTAATTCAACACACGCACCGCACATGGGGGCACTATGGAGTGCTGAAGTGTGCCGCCAAAATTTCTACGTATTGTTATTTCCCTAATATGAGGCGACGTATAGAGCAAGTAATCAGACGCTGTGCGGTGTGTCAAAAGGTCAAACATCAGAATAGGACCTGTCTTAACGCACTAAACCCAATAATACCAAAGCAACCAAGAGATCTTGTATCTATTGACGCCGCAGGTCCTTATCCCCAAGCCCGCGGCGGAGTTAAATACATCGTAGCCCTGTATGATGTTTTTAGTAAGTATCTCCATCTGTACGCAGTCAAAACAGTTAGGTCAGGGCCAATTATAAGGCGAATTCTGGAAGACTACATACCACGCATCGGGAAACCACAGGCAGTCCTAACTGATAACGCCTCAAATTTTACATGTGACCAATGGAAATCATTTTTAAAATCACAAAACATACGTCATATTTTAGTATCCAAGTTCCACCCGGAAGCAAGTCCCGTCGAACGGTGCTTCCGTGAATTTAATAGGTTTATCCGCACATATATACCACAGAACCAAAGGAAATGGATAGAATACCTGGGTCCGTTTCAGCACATAGTAAATCACCTACCACACACATCCACAGGGCACACACCGGCCGAACTAATGTTTGAAAAGATGGAGCTAGATGAATGGGCAAAACCGATACCTAAATTAAGGCACAAAGACGTAATCTTAGAAGAGAAAGTACGGCGAGCGCTAATAACATTGGAAGAGCAAGCTCAGATAAGGAAAGGAATTTACGACAGGAAATTGAAAAATGTAACAGAATTCCAGATTGGACAGGAGGTACTACTAAGAACGCATCCGAAATCATCGAAATTAAAGGCATTGAATAGAAAATGGCAATTGTTATATGTTGGTCCGTATATCATTGTTGACAAGCCACATCCGGGGTGCTACTTGATAGGAAATATAAAAAATGGTAAAATAAAAGGCATGTATCCACATAAAGATTTGCGGAAATTTATTAAATGAAAATTCAAATCTCATTCTGTCCTTATCTGTTGCATCAGTAAAACGCAAGAAGGTAGGAGGTTTGTCGCTCTTTGACGAATAAACCGACTGGCGCTCGGTTCCTCTCCAGCTAGGGGGTACAATATTTATATTTCCGGTGCCCTCTCCCTCTTCTACTATCCTGCTTAATCAATAAGGAATGTTCAATCTTCTTTTACTATCTAGCATGCATAGAGTGAGATTCAGCCTAGTGAAAATAAACTTTTCTTGTATTTTGATATTGTACTTTCTTAAGACTTAATTCACAGCGCGCGAGCTTTAAGCGAGAGGCATGAGCGATGGGGTATACTGAGCCGTGCTGCCGCGCTTAAAGCAGAGCGTACTTCAACAATTATATACGAAGCGGCTTAACAGCTGATCGTAGGGGCCAAGTAGGCAAAAAGCAAGGTTGAGTTCAGTGTCCCCTGTACGATGCGCAAAGACACACTGCGCACCGCGACGGAAACCATTCTAGAATTTAAGCGAATCGGCATCCACACCGCCTAACCAGCTGGACAAAATAGGAGCAATAGGAAATAGAGTACCTATCAGCTAGTTACTCTGACGTAGATGAGCAACACAAACTAAACGAACAGAGACATTTATTCCTAAGTCGGTGACTATACTGTGAAGAGCATTAATGTTAAGAGTAAATCATTAGTTTAAGCATATGCAGCTTTAAGAAAATGAGCGCATGGACGCAAGTAAGCTATAAGGGGAGTAGAATACGCTAAATTTGTGAACTCAACATATTCTATTGAATGTACATAGCTAGAAATAAGTATAAGTATTCGAAGTAGAAGAGAATATATACAGGAAATGACCTATCCGACTATATACAACAGGACTAAGACAAGTTGAAAAAGGAAGTAACAACATGTGCACTTGAAAGAACGCGATTAGCACATAACTTAAGAACTAAGCGACTTACATACAACACATACGCGAGCGACGATGTGAAAGGTAGAATGAGACATAAACATAGAAAAATGCGTGTGACTGAGACGTGCGTGTGACTGAGACATAAACTATAAAATAACATATCGTAGAACCACACTTCTCTACAGACAACATTATAAGTAATACATATCCACAAATTTGTTATTACAGAACTCACCTATGTTAGTTGCTATTAATTAAACGGTACCTTATAGTATAAGCAGCAAAATAAAGCTGTAAACATGAATTGAACAACACGCGGGAGATAAGCTAAGTAAATACAAACACCAACCAATACGCACACAACGTAATTGCATAAACTTAAAACAAAAGAACTGAGGTAAGTACTGTATGTTTACAAAAGCGATATGGAGAAATAAATGAAATTTCACTGCTGGATAATATTTTGAAGTAGAGAGAGTGAAAGGTTTTATTAGATTCGATTGAAGGTATTAATTAGTTAATCTACGTTTGTGGTGACGTATCGTGCATGGAGTGAATCTAGGAAGAGAATGAAAGTGTATTAGAGTAATACGAGTTTATTTATATTGGTGGGAAGAAATAAATAGGGCGGTGGTTCTAGTGTGAGGGCCCTGTAGGTAGTACACGAGTATAAATGGCGATTTATGTGGAACATTTTAATGAATAATTATATGGGTATACGGCGATGAATATGAAGATTGATGTTACAAGGGTACCTAGGAAAGGGCCACGAAGCTGACGTAAGAAAGAATACACTATATAGTTTTAAGTCTTAGAATGAATGGTTGTATGAGTGTGGAAAGCAAAGTATGATGATGCATGTACGGTAAGTAATTATGAAAACGAACATGACGAAGAAGCAGTGAGTAGTATAAAAGAAACAGTGAAGTCGATAGTAACAATGGTACATGATAAACATTTAAAACACACCACAGCACAGTGATTTGCTACACAGACATCAGAATGTAAAACAACCTAGTATGAAAAATATTGCCTTAGCGACTAACTGTTACAGCTCGAGAAACTATAAGGTTAATATAAATGAAAATATGATACACGATTCGTATGAGGAATGAAAAAAAAATGCAGTGAAACAATATTTTCTACACTGAGTTCTTGCACGCAGAAGCGAAAGCATCATTTTAACACATGCGCGTTCTTATCTATCGGTAATGAATTATGAGTGGAGCAACACATGACAAAAATACGGTAAAATTATCGGTCACACGTCACAAAGGTAAACATGTACATGTCGTCGAATCAATAAGGCAGAAATATGGCTTGAAATATGTGTTCACGAATGTGGAATATTACGATGATTAACAAGCAGTGATGAAGTCAGGTTTGTCAAGGGATAAAACATTCCCCACACTCGCTCACAAACGAGCATTTGTAAATATTATACATAGTATGAAGATTTATCAAATGCCAAGGATAGAATAAGTACACTAACGACGCACTACAAATAGCAATCCTAGAAGCAGCTCGATCTCTGAAGCAGACCTTAGCAAATCCTGTTTTCCATGTAGTGAGTAGTGCTGGATCGTATTTTCTATGTGTATTTTGATGCTAAAAAGGCGCAGGAGGTTGGACCTGCAAGTCAAGAGAAAAGCAAAAATTCAGAACAAATGAGAGATTCCTTCTAATTTACTTATTAGTGTGTAAGATGGATGATGCCTAACATGGAACCCATATAGGAAATATGAATGTGACTTGTACATTTATGTGTCAACCTTACTATTGCCAATGTCGATATCTATGAAAATATGTATGTAGTATTTTCTATTGTAGTTGTGGATGTAAAAACGCGCAGGAGGTCGGTCCTGCAAGACAATAACAAGAAAGAGCAAACATTCAGAACAAGTGCAAGATTCCTTCTAATATACTTATTGCTCTGTCAGATGCTGCTTAACATAGAGTCCATATACGAAATGTGAATGTGAATTGGACATTTATTTGCCAACTATATAATTGTTAATGTCGATGTCCATATAAAATGTATGTATGTACTCTTTTCTTCTTTTCTATGCGTATTTGTGGACGTAAAAACGCGCAGGAGGTCGGTCCTGCAAGACAAGAATAGAAAATGCGAATGTTCAGAATAAATGAAAGATACTTCCTGATTTACGTATTAGTGTGTAAGAGGGTGCATGTCATGGAGTGCGTATATGAAATGTGGATGTGAATTGTAAATTTATGTGTCAACTCTATTATTGTCAATGTTTATGTCTATGTATGTACTATTATCAATTTTATGTGAGATTTTATACTTGAAGAAGAACAACTTATGTATGTATGTGAAGTGCAACGCGACGGACGAGTATAATACTCGCACGTGTGAAGTGATACAAAAATATTAAGGCGTAATAATATTGAAAATAACGGCTCAGCCGTAATATGAGTAAACGCTACAGTCTAGCAAAGTGAATGCAGAGAGTGTGATGCGTGTGCGGCGGAGATATCAGAGGAAATCAGTATAACCACGAGTTGAGGTGTGAGAACCGCTGAACTATGATGCACGACGGAAGATAATACCGTATCCTGCAGTGCGGCTCTTACCTTCAATGTCACTGGCCGAAATCCTCGCCCAGGCGCGAGATGAGTTATTGGTGTTCTTCGGTTGAGCGTTGGAGCTGAATCCGTCGTATCCAGTCTGCGGACTGGAAGGCAAATACAACACCGACTTCACGAGCCTGGAGCGACATTACAGTGTGGGCGCGGTCAGTGCTGCTGCTCACGTGGCGTTTGCGTCACTGAGTCTGGCGCGTTAAACAATGAGCTGCTGCTGGCCATAAGTGCAGCGAACAATGAGATAACGTGTGTCGAAAGGACAGCTTATCAGAATGGCTAATGAACCAAACACCAAGGAGAAAAACAATTATTAAAATATGGTGAAAGGACAATGTAAGAAATGTAACATTTTCCTCCTGATAATACTGCTTAAGAAATGTAAGGAGAAATAAGAGACTACGACGTTAGCACGCCATGGACGTGCGATATGTAATATGAATATATGTGAATGTAATTACGTGATATAAGTATATGTGAATGTATTTACATGTATGAATTTGTAATGGCCAAGAAAATGAGCTTTTTAGATATGTTTGTAGTAACATAAGGGTATTAAAACTCCATTGACGTGCACCAAGTGACTGAACTATGAGCCCCAAGGTTAATAAGACTACTGTATACTGTCTCCCTAAATAAAGAGACTTATTTCCGACAGTATACAGTAGGGGGGCATTTGTGATAAACCTTTTGCATTTCCTTTATGTTTTCGTCTTCTTTAAAGGCAAAGAGACAAGATGAAGCGGTAGCCCATCATAGAGCCTATGCCTACCGTCATGTATTTTTTGACTTTCAGTTGTTAATAAACAGAGGATTTTTTCTGGTACCAGTAGGAGGAAGGAGGGATTCGCGCTCAGCTAGTGAAAGAGTGAGAAGCACGCCAATTTTTTAGCGAGTAATTGTAGACCGCCATTTTGGGGTCGCTATGAATAAGTGAGGAGTGTGTATTTCATATGTGCACCGTATAGAAAAATACAGTATTGTTTTATTAACAGAAAGGTCGTGTGAGTTGTTATTTCAAATAGTACAATAATTACAATAACTGAAGCCCACCTGTGTACTTTGGAAAATTACGAAGATCCGATAAGCTTAATAGGAATACGGTCAAGACTTCAAAGGTGAACGCGGCGACCAAACGTAGTATTATAAAGAATGGTAAGCACAAATCTACAGCGGAGAAAGAAACTACTCCACCCTGCAAAATAATATGAACTAATACGGACCTATTTCCAGGCATAGCTCAGCTTATTGTGCTTGTCATTCACGCCGAAAAATTAATCTCATTAATTCAATACATTTTAAAAAGCCACGCATTTTATTATCATCTATTCCATTATTTTATTATACTATAGTATGAACACCTGTAAAAAGTTTCATAAATGTCGGACCGATGCTTCCTGGTGGAAAACATTCCATTCCGAAGGTGGATATTTCAGTTTATTGATTTTCTGCTCTAGAACAAATGTTGTGAACTTCTGTACAAGATGAGCCTTCCTTGCGAGAATAATACTACAATTTTCTTGTTACTTGATTTTCTACCACAGGATATAGGAAGTACTTACGCTTTCTATAAAACGATCTTTGCGAGAACACAGGCAGCCACCATTTAGCCATCGTCGAAACCAGTTTGCTTTAATCGATTGCTATTCTACAAAACAGTGACAACTGTACTGCGTCTATTAAATAGTCTCGGCTGGAAAAATTTGACGGTAAGTGTAGTGGGACGCGAAATTGAAGCGTCACACATCCACCAGTGTCAGCCCAGTTTGCAGGTGAATATAAGTTCAATTTAGTGTTTTGTTTAGGTATTTTTGTAATATTTGTAATGGTTGTGAATTGTCTAAAGTTTTGTATTTATTCTTTATGTTTCATGTACGGAGAGGGCGGCGCAACGAACGGAGACAGCATCTTCACTGCCGGGACCAGAGAGAAAATTGCTGGCCACTATACGTCGCGGGTCGACAGCCAAAGAGCAACAGAAGATCCTGAAACCGAGTTGTTGCGTCGTGCTTCTAAAAATTGAAAAAAAAAGAATTTGTAATGTTTCTACAACAATGACGTCGTGGAAAGTTTAATCATGTTGTAAATGTTCAGTCCTGTCTTGTCAAGGCTCAGGTTCACGTCTATATGTAGGAAGATAATAAACTAGTGGATGCTACTAAAGTTTAAATACGTGTTCCGAGAATTTATTTATGAAGAATTATGTTAATGAATTACTAATTTATTTGACAAGATTTTTAATTTTGACAACGTTCATCGCGAGTTTGAGTCTTGAAAGTTTATTCAATGTGGTTCTAATATTTATTAAATCAGATAACTTACATTAATATAATTTCTGAGAAGAAACAAAACGACATCTAAATTGAAAAAAGTTTGCGCAAACCAGTTGGACTGAGTGACGTAATTCTGCGCATACGACTCAAATGATGATGTTTTACAATTTCGTTCAAGAACCATTCAGAGACAATTTTGAAAAGAATTTAAATAATTTTGAAGTGTGTTGTAACTGACGTAGGTGACGAAGTCTGCACATGGTCATATGCCAAAAGAAAATCATTTATACAAAACTTACGTCGTTACACTACACCGTGGCGACCTTATAAACCGGACTTGTGTGCAACCATGACACACAGGTACGAAACAAAACATCAAGAGTCCTTCGGAAGTCAACGCGAGTTTTCGTGGAGCCTTCACCAGCCAGCGGCGACGTCGCGGGTGTGGGCATCTGACGGAGCGCAGCCAAGCAGTACGATCACGTAGTTACTCCACGAGCAGGCGCATCTGTTGGGCAGCAGCTGAACGCTGCAAACCCCGACAACCTTTTCCTCCCTAAACTAACAGGCCCAGTACGTCAGCTGGGGGGCCTTCCTCCGGCTGGTATTAGAGGTGTTGCTGAGGGCTTCGCCTGTCTACGGTGGAGCCGGGCGTGGTTGCAGCCAGTGACCGTCTCCGGTGTTCGACTCAGCGTCCTGCCGGTTGCGGAAGGGGGGTCGCAGCATCTCAACGGCTGCATCGACGGCTGTTACTTCTGCAGCCCATAGCAGCACGCCGGCCGCGGTGGTCTGGCGGTTCTAGGCGCTGCAGTCCGGAACCGCGGGACTGCTACGGCCGCAGGTTCGAATCCTGCCTCGGGCATGGATGTGTGTGATGTCCTTAGGTTAGTTAGGTTTAAGTAATTCTAAGTTCTAGGGGACTGATGACCTAAGATGTTAAGTCCCATAGTGCTCAGAGCCATTTGAATCATAGCAGCACACTGATCACCGAGAACTACAAACTACAATATTAGTGTCCGGTGAGTCTGTTTTAAGTTGGAAGTGGAGTGTTGTACATAGGGAGTGTGCTTTTAATAGGATTGTTGATTACAAGTCTGCGTGTGTAACTAGTTAATATCTTACAATAATGTCGGGAAGTGAAATGTCAGACGAAGAGCAATCTGTGTCCGATAGGAGCATGAGATCCCTTTTTAGGGCAATCGCTAAATTGAAACAGTCTAACGAAGAATCTACTGCTAGATTAAAAGAGGAACTAAAACAGGAATTAAAACGATCTAACGAAGAATCTACTGCTAGATTCAGAGAGGAACTAAAACAGGAATTACAACAGTTTACCGAAGAATGTACTGCTAGATTAAAAGGGGAGCTAACAAAATCTACAAACAGGTTACAGGAACATCTTAATGAAATCAGTCGAGAATTAAGTGATAAAATAGAGGCTTCTAAAGTTGAAATGCAGGAAAAACTAGTAGGATTTAGTAATAAGATTGCTGATAATTGTAAAAGATTAGAAGAACATATCCAGGAATCGCGCGAGGAAAAAGCTCGCATGCGAAATCATATTACTGACTTAACCAAGAGACTAGATAATGTCAATCTCTTAGTTGTAAATGAAATAGGGAAAAATAACGATAAGTTACGAGATGAATTTTCTATGCAAACAGAAACTGTTCGTAGAGAATTATTAGAATCTATTAAAGAGGTTTCTACTAAACCTGTAGAGATTTCTTCAATAGATAATGTAGAATTAGAGACATTAACTTATCGAGTAGAAAAAGATCATACTGAAATAGAAAACATGAAATTTTTAATTACCGAAATATGCAGTAACCTTGAGACTTCCAAAGATAATAACACTGAGGAAGGTACAGAGCGTTCACATCGTGAACACAGTGAAGAATCGATATTGGCTAACCGCGTATCCAATACAGAAATGCGAATGCAGGAAATTACTAAACGTTTATCGGAATTAGATAATAATGAAAACATTTCAAGTAGTAGAAGCAATAACGTAATCAGAGACGACAGTCGCATCGTGTTTCCTAGCTCAGACGACAACAACACAAATAAAGAAATCGCGGCAAGCAAATCCGACGCAACTCCGTCTCTGCAATCAAAACAAAATCCAACTATGTCTCTCGCAGAATGTTGGGATGATATAACGACAAATTCAAATGTAGCAAGTCGATTTCCTGTATTCAAACCAGGAGGCGAACTTCACCCTATAATCTTTATAAAAGCTTTTGAAACTTCATTATCTCCTAAATGGAGTAATGAAAAACGGATTCAATTTGTAATAGGACATTTAGAAGCAGAAGCTGCGGAATGGGCAGTACTGCATAGAACTGAATTTAGGGACTGGGATGATTTCGTTAAGCAGTTTAAACAAAGTTATTGGTCAAGAGGAAAACAACAACACTTAACTTTAGAGTTGTTAGACCCTCCTCCATATTCTAAACGGTGGGGAGGTTATAGGAATTATTTCGAATGGCATTTAAACCATGCTAAATTAATTGAAGAACCAATTATTGAAAGTCATCTAATACGAGTCCTAATTAGTAGGTTACCGTATTATGTAAAGGAAAGAATGATAGAAAGGGAATGGCCACAACCTTGCGAATTATTAGGATATTTAGAACAGTTAGACATACTTAATAGAGAACGGGAAGACGAGAAATTTAGATTTGGTAGAAATGACAATCCTCGAAATAATAATAATTCAGAACCCCCGTGAGGGGATTGCCAACCCCCATCGGGCGCGTCCCCAGGTGGCGGATAGGGGAATGCTCGGCAGATATGCCGGGTAGGTGGGAAATAAAATACCACCCGCGGACCAAATGACAACCAAAACCCGTGCTGCGTCTGACTTGGAACAAGCGGCAGTATGGTCAGCGTCTGTCCACCAGGAGGTGCGGCTGCAAACATGCTCCAGGAACTTACAATCCCTGGTTCTAAACCACTAGCGAAAGCTAGAAAATAAATAACAAGCAAACATGACTCGTACAAGTAAAGACAAAATTACCCCAGGTGGACAATCCACCCACTGCAAAGTGGCAACCAAGCATTCGGATTCTGGGGAGCTTGGACTTATACGAGAGAGCAAGTCGGAGTGCTCTGGTAAACTACCGCAGAAAACACATACTTACATTGGCACCTTTAACATTCAGACGCTCATTCAAACAGGAAAATTGCACAACCTCACGACAGAATTAACTAAACAGAAAATCCAAATCCTCGCCGTACAAGAAACACGCTTCAGGGACTCAGAAACAGTAGACTATAATAATTACAGAATTTTCAAAAGTGGAACGAACAAGACAATTTGTAAAGGAGCAGCACTATTTGGCATGGCCTTTATTGTGGACCAAAAAGTTCTAGATTCAGTAAAGGATGTAAAACCCATCAACAATCGTCTTATGACAATGAGAATTAAACATGCAAACAAAAACTACACTTTCATCAATGTACATGCACCAACAAATGGGGACAACAAAAAAGAGCCCGAAAAAACGGAAAGATTTTGGGAAGAACTCGAAACAGAGATGTCAAAAATTCCAACAGAGGATGTGAAAATTTTGCTTGGTGACTTCAATGCACAAATTGGCAAGGACCGCAAATATAAGAAGACAGTAGGGGACTACCCCGCACACAAATTTACAAATAAAAATGGTGTACGATTTGTGGAGTTATGCCAACAAAACAATCTCAAAATTATGTCAACCTCATTACGAAAAAAACCCAAAAAACAAAAAACATGGCGATCACCCATCCATCATCTAGGAGAATTCCAGATTGACCACATTGCAATATCATATGAGTACCAAAAAGAAATTCATGATGTACAAGTGCGCAGAGGCGCAAATGTTGATTCAGACCATTACTTAACTAGAATTAAAATTAAATTCACACCTAAAAGGAAATGTAACAGGAGAACACCCGTGATCCCGAAGTTCGACCTACACAGAATTAAAGATTCGAGGATCACAGAAAAATGGGAAGACCAACCTGCAGAAGAGTGGCCAAAATTTCGAACTAAAATCCTCAAAACAGCGAAAGAACTAATCCCACTACGTAAAAAACCAAAACACCCATGGTGGAACCAGGAATGTGAAGACGCTCTAGAAGAGAGAAAAAAAGCGTTTCAAAATTACAATTGCAACAAATCAGAAGAAACCCACAAGAAATTCCTTGAAGTCCGCAAACAAGCATCCAAGATTTTACGGCAAAACAAACGGAAATATGTAAATGACCAACTAAAATCGATAGAAGACAACTTTAAAAATTACAACACACACGATTTCTATAAAACCTTTGCAAACCACATTAAAGGGTACTGTCCACAGAACCTCTGCTTCCGAAAATCAAATGGTAAACTGGCCTTAACAAATAAGGAAAATTGTGAAGAACTAGCGAAATATTTTTCAAAGCTTTTAAACTGTCCAGAACCTAAGGAGAGGTTTCCGAAAATACAACCAGAAACCGTATCAGAAAACTCAGCACCACCAACAAAAGAAGAAATTTATTCACATATCCAGAAGCTTAAAAATAACAAAGCATCAGGTGAAGATGGAATTGTAGCTGAACTCCTGAAAAATTTAGGTCCAAATTCACTCAGAGAAATCACACACATTATCCAAAATATTTGGCAAACCGAAAAAATCCCAGATGACTGGAAGATCGCACTAATTCACCCACTACACAAAAAGGGTGACAAATCAGATGTGAACAACTATAGAGGGATCTCGCTTTTACCAGTCACCTATAAAATTTTGTCAGCCTGTCTCCTGAAGAGAACACAAGAACAACTAGAATCAAAATTATCTGAATACCAAGCAGGATTTAGAACAAACAGGTCATGCCCAGAACAAATTTTTAACCTCAAAACCATAGTCAAAATGCGAGCTCTCAGACAAAAGCCATTAGTATGCACATTTGTAGACTTTAAGAAAGCATACGATTCAATAGATAGACCCTCATTATTTCAAATTTTAGAAGAAAGGGGATTAGATTACAAGACACGAGAACTAATAAAACAAACACTAACTGACACGAAGTCTAAAATAAAATTCATGGGAGAAATTTCGGAGCCCTTCGGCATTCAGACAGGTGTGAGACAAGGCGATGGACTCTCTCCTCTTTTGTTCAACATCGTTCTTGACAAAGTTATGGAGGAATGGGAGAAACAACTACGGAAAAATGAGTGTTGGAAACCAATTTCACTTGGCTTTTCCAAAAACAATCTTTACATTCCATACCTCGCTTTTGCAGATGATCTAGCAATACTAGCGGAGGATGAGCAGACCGCCATTAAACAGATTGACACACTCAAAGAATGTGCTGAGAAAGTTGGGCTACAAATCTCATTTGAAAAAACTGAATTCCTATGTTCAAAAGTAGAAATTGCAAGCTTAAAAACAAAATATGGCAAAATCAATAGAATCCCTTATTTTAAGTACCTCGGAGAATACATTGAACCAACAGGCCAAGAAATAGTATCACAGCAAAATCGTTTACAAAAAGTCAAAAAAGCATTCTGGTTAGTCCACAACCTCTACAACAAGAAATCCTTGTCAAGACAAACTAAAATTCGGCATTACAATACCGTCATAAAACCAACAGTCCTCTATGCAAGTGAAACACTAGTACTGAACAGAAAGCGAGAACTCGAAGACATCAAAAAAGAAGAGAGAAAAATCATTAGGAAAATTTTAGGAGCAAGACAGACTAAAGATGGCTACAGACTGCAAACAATCAAAACAACAGAAAAGTTTTCAAACATAGAAATTGATTTTAAGAAAAGGCGACTGAAATTCTTTGGTCATCTTAGCAGATTACCAGAAAACCGTTTGACCAGAAAGCTAATAAATTACGTAACCTCACTTAAAGCTTCAACACCTTGGATGATCGAAGTTAGAAAAGACCTCACCAACGCGGATATAACAGCAACCGATATTTCAGACAGAGATACTTTTAAGCACAAAGTAGAGAAGTGGAAAGTTTTACCAGAGCAACCAAAACAAAAACAGTACAGACCGAAGTGGTCAGAAGAGCGAAAGCAAGCCTTCTCAAAAAGAATGAAGATCTATTGGAGCAACAAGAAGAACCAGAAAAAAAGTTGATTGTCATTTGCTTAATGTCATTTGCTTAATGTCTTCCGTTATTGGGAGAATTCATAAATAATAATAATAATAATAATTCAGAACCACGAAAATTTAACAACAACAATCATAGCCGGTTTTGTTATATAAAACGTCAATCTAAAGATAAAGCGGGCCAACAAAATCGTGGTAATAACTCTAAAATGCGGAAATTATACAATAACGATAATGAGATAAATCATCCTCAAGTAATTAATGAACGTCAAGTTGTAGGTGACGTTATCATAGAAAGTTCGGAAAACTAGTAAAGTCCTTTAGTACGGGTCGACTAAAGGGAACTGTTAGTCAAACTTATACAAGACCCAATTGCAATTTATTATTAAGCTGCCAAAAGGAAGGTGATTGGCAACAAGATTTACTTCAGGAAGACAATCGGATAAGGAATAATATAACTTATAAACCCGTTATTAAAGGTTATATTAAAGATACCGAAGTAGATATTATAATCGATTCGGGTAGCGAAGTAAGTATTTTATCTAAAGAATTATTTCAACTTAAAAGAAAGTATTGGAATTTCCCAACCTTACCTGTAACTGGGGTGAAAATTATAGGAGTTACTGGTAAAAGAAGTCAAAATATTACTGAGGAAGTTTATTTAACTTTTGAAATTTCTAAATAATTAATTGCTCACTCTGTACTTGTCGTAGCCAACTTAAATGTGGCCATAATTTAGGTATAGATTGGCTGTGTAAATATAAAGATATATTAGATTTTAAAGACTCTTCCTTAACCATCCATAAGGAGGCATGTGCTTTTAAAGTGAGGTTTTCTAATAATCAAGTACCTGAAAATTGCTACGAATCCTTACAGATTAAGTACACACAGACCATGAACCTATCAATAGATTCTAGTGATCTTGAATATGAAGTATACCAATGTGAGGCTAGTAATAGTATCGAAACCGAAGTGAAAGAAAAATGTTATTCTACGAATTGTCCATCCGAACAAGAAAAGGAAGACCTTGTATTAGTACGATCTCATCCTAAAAGTTCGAAGATTAATAAGAAATGTAGAAAATTCTTCTTTATCTTTGAAGGTCCATATGTTGTTCAT